>NW_024543073.1:47155000-47417500 GCF_018167655.1 Microtus oregoni
CCTGGACTTTGACCTCCCTGGAACACAGCTTAGAAACCCTCCCACCTGTCCCCCAACTCCTAAATCACTCTTGATTATTCCTGAACCTCTTGTCTTTCACACTCCTCATGTTCCCTCACCAACCCCCTGCTCATCAGATAGTCTTTAAAAAAGTGAATCTGTAGACCCAGCAGCAGAGAGGCCTCTCTTGGGGTGACAAGCAGTAGCCAATATATTCATTTGTTTATCTACAAATATTTCCTTTAATTCTGTCTTACTTGAAGGATATATTCTGATAGATTCCAGGGAGCCAGAAATGAAATAGGTAGAAATGAAAGGGTGCTCCTAACACTTGTGTCTAGTGAGACAGCTACATACAGTGTGCTAGATCTGCACATAGTGAGGCCAGTGACATAAGGTGTTAGATCTGCACATAGTGAGACTACAGTGACATACAGTGTGTTAGATCTGCATATAGTGAGACTACAGTGACATACAATGTGTTAGATCTGCACATAGTGAGACTACAGTGGCATACAGTGTGTTAGATCTGCACACAGTGAGACTACCCCGGCATACAATGTGTTAGATCTGCACATAGTGAGACTACAGTGGCATACAGTGTGTTAGATCTGCACACAGTGAGACTACCCCAACATACAGTGTGTTAGATCTGCACATAGTGAGACTACAGTGGCATACAGTGTGTTAGATCTGCACACAGTGAGACTACCCCGACATACAGTGTGTTAGATCTGCACATAGTGAGACTACAGTGGCATACAGTGCTAGATCTGCACACAGTGAGACTACCCCGACATACAGTGTGTTAGATCTGCACATAGTGAGACTACAGTGGCATACAGTGCTAGATCTGCACACAGTGAGACTACCCCGACATACAGTGTGTTAGATCTGCACATAGTGAGACTACAGTGGCATACAGTGTGTTAGATCTGTACACAGTGAGACTACCCCGACATACAGTGTGTTAGATCTGCATATAGTGAGACTACAGTGACATACAGTGCTAGATCTGCACACAGTGAGACTACCGTGGCATACAGTGTTACGGGAGGTCCTCCCACTTCTGCAGCCTATCGCCACTGAGATACCAGCCCATGGGGGCGTGGTCTCTCTCCCTTTAAAAAAGCGGCCACTTCCCTCTCCTCTCTCTCTTCACTTCCTGCTCTGCCGGCGACTAGACTCCCTTCCTGGTTGCACAGAGGGCTGACGGTGATCTGTAAGTTTTTTTCCCTTTAAATAAATACCACCCTATTAATCATAATTCCAAACTGGTGTGGCATTGTTTATGACTTACGCCTTCAATTGGCACCCAACCTTTGGTTTTAGAACCTCTCCTTTCCCCGCTCGGCTGCCGGCCGCGAGTTCGGCTTGGCGGGAGCCCTCCCTTCCTCAGCCGCCGCCGCTGGCCTTTGGCCTCCCCATGTGGATTTAAACTCCACAGGCCCGCATAGTCTCTGCCGCGTGGTTTGTTCTTTTCTGAGTCGTTTTTAAATCTCCCTTGCAAGCACAGCTCTTAAATGGCACGAACCAGAGCACGCGGTTGCTGAAAGCTGCAACCCCTCAGGGTGACTCTGTCACGTGGAGGGATAAGCGGCTTCCAGGTTGCTCTTCTCTACTCCTGGATTCTGGGTTTCTGGTTCCGTCTCTGGAATTGATTTAATTACATTTACTTTGCTGAGCAACTTACATTTTCCAGTTTTTAACAAATACTAGGAGGACTCTGAAACAGGACTCTGTTTTCATCGCGACTTGGCAACAGCGCCACCTGCTGGATAATAGGTAATATGGCAGTTTTCGTTTCCAACGCGAATTTTACTGTTCTGGTTGCCAATACAATGGGTTATATCATGCAAGGTTTATATGACTATGGGGATAACTTAATTTACTGGTTACTAGGCTTCAGTATTCTTTTGAATATTCTATCATTTAGGAAGATCATGGCACTCCTAAAAACCATACAATCTTTACTAGAAACTCATGCAGGTCAGGAGATTCAGGATTCAAAAGAGACAATAATAAAGACAATAATAAAAAGACTTGAAATGATTGAAGAAATGATTGGAGCTGGTGAACAGAGTAATAAGGCACAAGGACAGGATACAATGCCAACACCAGCTATTAGAACTGGCTTACCCAAGGTTTTAGCGGCATACCCTATACTTAATTCTGACAAAGCGTCAACTTCTAAAGGCTCAAAGGGAGTCAGAGAAGCTAGATGGATGCCAATAGCAATGAATGATCTAAAAGAAATTAAGCAAGCTATTGTTAATTTTGGCTTGCACTCTGCATATGTAAAGGAAATGATAAGGACTTGGGCTTCTAATGTTAGAGCTACCCCCCATGATTTCCATCAGTTAGTGTCTGCAGTTTTAGATAATGGACCTTCCTTGATGTTTGGAATTTATTTCAAAGAAGAATCCAAACATATGGAACAGCAAGGAAGAGCAAAAGGTGTTGAGGTTTCCCAAGATCAAATTCTTGGTGCAGGAGAATATGCTGATCCACAGGTCCAAGCTCTTTATGATGATGAAGTACTGTGTCTATGTCACCAAGCAGCTTTAAATGCTTGGAATAGGATACAAGATCCAGCAAAAAGGGTTGAATCATATACCAGAATTAGGCAGGGACCGAGAGAACCCTTTATTGACTTTTTGCAAAGATTAATTAAGGCTCTGGACATAGGGGTAACAGACCCAGAAGCTAGACAGATACTTCTTGAATCTCTAGCTTTTGAGAATGCAAAAAGATAATTGGGCCTTTAAAGTCTAGATCAACACCTATGGATGAATGGATTCAGCATACGATAAATGTTGAGACGTTTAGTTATAACGATGAACCTTGGGTAGGAGAAGCGATTTCCACAGCAATGAGGAGACATCAAACTGCCAGGTGTTTTAATTGTGGTAAATGAGGATATCTGATAAGGGATTGCAGGCACAGAATTTCTAGGAATATTATCTCCTCTGGGAATAACAAAAATAGGAGACCTAGGCCTTCAGGTATATGTAGGAGATGAGGTAAAGGCCGACATTGGTCCAATGAATGCAGGTCAACAACAGACAAACAAGGCAACCCGATACCATCGGGAAACTCCTTGAGGGGCCTCTCACAGGCCCCCAAGCCAACAGTGGCCCAGTCATTCCCAGTCACAGTGGAGAACGTGCCTCAACAAGAAAATTAAAAGCTCCAATTTCTGCTGTAAAAAGTAATACTGGTCTAAGGGGAGATGGGGAGAGAAAAGTTAGAAGGGAAGGAGGTCGGGCCTTGGGAAAGCAGGAGGATTGGGATAAAGGAAGGTTGGACAGGGGAGCACGGAACCACAATTCTTAGTTAAGGGAACCACTTTAGGGTTGGCAAGAGACCTGACACTAGAGGGGCTCCCAGGTGCCCAAGCTGAGGTCCCCAGTTAGTTCCTTGGGCAGTTGAGAATAGGGAACCTGAAATGACCCTATCCTTGAGCAATACTGACGAATATCTTGCATATCATCATAGAACCTTCATCTGGTGATGGATGGAGATAGAGACAGAGACCCACACTGGAGCACTGGACTGAGCTCCCAAAGTCCCAATGAGGAGCAGAAGGAGGGAGAACATGAGCAAAGAAGTCGGGACCACGAGGGATGCACCCACTCACTGAGACAGTGGAGCTGATCTATTGAGAGCTCACCAAGACCAGCTGGACTGTGACTGAAAAAGCATGGGATAAAACTGGACTCTCTGAACATGGCGAACTGTGAGGGCTGATGAGACGCAAAGGACAATGGTACGGGGGTTTGATCCTACGTAATGTGATGGCTTTGTGGGAGCCCAGCCAGTTTGGATGTTCACCTTCCTAGATATGGACGGAGGTGGGAGGTCCTAGGTCTTACCACAGGGCAGAAAACCCTGACTGCTCTTTGGACTGGAGAGGGAGGGGGAAAGGAGTGGGGGGAGGGGAAGAAGGGTGGGAGGAGGGGGCGTAGGGGGGGAGGAGGGGGAGGGAAATGGGAGGCTGGGAGGAGGTGGAAACTTGTTTTTTTTTCTCCTTTTCTCAATAAAAAAAAAGTAATACTGGTCTAAATGATGAAATACATGTGGAGGATGAGTCAAAAAACCCAGTAGGACAGAGTAAACGTATATTTTGGCAGACTTCTATTAATGATCAAAGGCCAAAGCTAAGAGTCTGTATAAATGGCACTTTTATTGAAGGCTTATTAGACACAGGTGTGGATGTAAGTATCATTACCCCAGAATCTTGGCATCCGAATTGGCCTCTTCAAGAGGTAGATGTTCAGTTCCTGGGAAATGGAACCCTATCTCGTGTAAAACAAAGCACAAGATGGGTTGAATGCATAGGGCCCGAAGGGCAAATAGGAAGACTAAGGCCATATATAGCCAACATTGCCATAAATTTATGGGGCCGTGACCTGCTACAGCAATGGAATACCCAGATTAACATTTCTGTGGTTCTAGGAACTCATAATTCTGGGAAGGATATGATGAGGTATTATGTAAAAAGGTCACCAGCCATTCAGGCTGTACAAGAACATACAGCAAATACCAAACCTTTAGAGGTACCAACAGCCCTACCTTTAAAATGGCTAACTGAGAAGCCAATATGGATCAAACAGTGGCCTCTAGCTGAAGATAAACTACAGGCATTGGAACAGCTGGTGCAAGAGCAACTAGATGCTCACCATATTGAAGAATCAACCAGCCTTTGGAATTCTCCTGTGTTTGTTGTAAAAAAGAAATCTGGTAAATGGAGAATGGTGACAGATCTAAGAGCTGTCAACAAAGTAATTCAACCTATGGGCCCACTACAATCTGGAATTCCTTTGCCTTCTCTGTTACCAAAAGGATGGCCTCTTATAGTTATTGATTTGAAAGATTGTTTTTTCACTATACCGTTACAAGAAAAGGATAGAGAAAAAATTGCCTTCACAGTGCCTACTTATAATAATTCTCAGCCTAATAGGAGATATCAATGGACTGTCCTCCCACAGGGTATGCTCAATAGTCCTACACTGTGCTGTAAATAAGCCATTGGAAATAATTCGTAAACAATTCCCCAAGTCCATCATTTATCATTACATGGATGACATCTTGTTATCTGATTCAAATAAAGATACTTTAGAAAGGATGTTTGAAGAAGTAAAGAAAGTCTTGCCTGGGTGGGGATTACAAATTGCCCCTGAAACGATTCAAAGAGGAAATTCTATTAATTACCTAGGTTACAGAATAGGGTTAGAGAAAATTAAAACGCAAAAGGCACAAATTAGGAGAGACTGGTTAAAGACTCTTAATGACTTCCAAAGATTGTTAGGAGACATTTCCAGTCTATGACCAGCTGTTGGGATAACACCTGATCTAATAGTTCATTTAAACAGAACCTTAGATGGTGATAAAGATTTGAATAGTCCAAGAAAACTGACAGCTGAAACAGAAAAGGAACTGACAATGATTGAGGAAAAATTACAGGAGGCACATGTGGATAGGGTGAACCCAAATCTTAGCTGCATCCTAGTCATATTGCCTTCCAGAATTTCTCCTACAGGGATTCTAATGCAGAGGGAAGATATTATTTTAGAGTGGATATTTATACCTAATAAACCAAGTAAAAAATTAAAAACTTATGTGGAAAAAGTCTCTGAATTAATTATAAAAGGTAAGCTGAGACTTCGTCAACTAGCAGGTATAGACCCAGCAGAAATTATAGTGCCTTTTACTACTGAAGAAATAAAAAAGTTATGGGAAGACAATGAACCGTGGCAAAGAGCTTGTGCTAATTTTTTGGGAGAAATTAACAGCAACTATCCCAAAAGTGGTAGACTTAACCTCATAAAAAGAACTTCTTGGATTCTTCCTAGAATTGTACGTGATGCTCCAATAACTGGAGCCCGTACGTTCTATACTGATGCAAATAAATCAGGGAAAGCAGGTTACATGTCAGATGAATTGAGTAAGGTGGAACAAAGCCCTTATAATTCTGTCCAGAAGGCAGAATTATATGCCATTCTTATGGTGCTAAGGGATTTTTTTTTTTTTGGTGCTAAGGGATTTTAAAGAACCTCTTAATATAGTTACAGATTCACAATATGCAGAAAGAGTTATCTTGCATGTTGAAACCGCTGAATTTATACCAGATGATACAGAGTTGACTTCATTGTTTATCCAGGTATAAGACATAATCAGGAACAGGCTTTGTCCGATGTACATAACACACATCCGGTCCCATACAGGTCTGCCTGGTCCTCTAGCCCAAGGCAACGCTGAGATTGATCAATTATTGATTGGAAGTGTGTTGCAGCCCTCAGAATTTCATAAGAAGCATCGTGTCAATAGTAAAGGCCTAAAGAAAGAATTTTCCATTACTTGGCAACAAGCTAAGGACATTATAAAGAGATGTCCTACTTGTTCTTTCTATAATCAAACACCGTTGCCTGCAGGGAGTAACCCAAAGGGTACTAAGAGAAATGAAATCTGGCAGATGGATGTGTTCCACTTTATGGAACTTGGTAAATTAAAATATGTACACCACACCATAGACACGTATTCAGGTTTTCAATGGGCTACTGCCCTGAGCTCAGAAAAGGCTGATTCAATAATCACACATTTATTGGAAGTTATGGCCATCATGGGGATACCTGCGCAAATAAAGACAGATAATGGTCAAGCATATGTATCTAAGAAAATAAAACGCTTTTTTGATTATTATAATATAAAACACATTACAGGTATACCAAATAATCCTACAGGTCAGGCAGTTATAGAAAGATCAAATCGTACTATAAAGGATATGCTGAACAAACAGAAAGGGACCGAAAATACCACCAGAAATAGATTACATAATGCTTTATTAACCTTGAATTTTCTTAACGCTAATGAGAAAGGAACGACAGCAGCAGAGAGACATTGGATAATGGAAAAGTCTGCTGAACTAAATCAACCGATTTTTTTCAAAGATGTGCTGACCTCTCAATGGAAGCCAGGAGATGTGCTACGTTGGGGAAGGGGTTTTGCTCTTGTTTCCACAGGAGAAGAAAAATTGTGGATACCATCAAAATTAATAAAGTTTCGATTTGAAGAGGAGAAACCTCTTGGAAAGGAGAAATGACAACTTATCCACAATGATGATATTCATACAGGTGGTAAGAAAAACATATAGAATGGGGGCAGGGTTCTGTTCTTATCTCCACAGGAAAACACTCATCTTTGAAAAATTCAAGGGACCCTGGATATTTGGATACTGACAGATGGAAAAATACCTGCCCAATAGGAAATATCAAGAAAACTGAATGGGTTGTGTAAGTAAAATTAAACCATATTTCTAAATTTATAAAGCTGGTTTTGAAGTTGGACTCTGGCTCAGTCCCTCTCCAATTCCAAGCCTGTTAGTAAGAGAAAAACCCAGAGTTTCTGGAGTTTCTGTCTCATGTCAAGAGCCATGATGTGGGATAGAAAGAAATATGAGTTTAGAAAACATCTTTGCTTTTCTTCATATCTGTCATACTTTTCATTGAATATATCTATCATGTCTTTCATTGAATATATATATATGTCTATATGATTAATGTTTAAGTTTTTCATAATGAACAATGAGTTTTTCCTGAAGTGACATTTGAAGTTTCCAGGAAGAAGATGGGGCCCCATAACAACAACTCCACCTGGTTGATATGACGTCATGATACTGATAGCGCTACTACAAGACCTGCTTTGGATACCAACTGCACAAGACAGTTCCAACTTGGTTAGCTAAAATGGTGCACATCTTAGACAACATTTTGGCCAGACCTGCACAAAATACTCAGAGACTATTGGCAATTTTAAAAGACATTGATCTTGAAATTTAACCATCATTTTACTTTCACAGGATCCCCCAGAAAGAACTTCGCCCCCATGACAGCTGGAAGTAACTCTAGAGGACGACGTCCCCTCTCCCAGTAAAGTTTGCCCTTGGATTTAGAGACATCATTTAGGGGTTGATTATAATTAGTATACGATTGAGGGTTGGGGGAGGAATTTTATAAGCTCAGGGATCATTTTGAAAAAAAAAAAAGAGGGATGATGGGATAATAGATTTGTAATTGTGAGTTACTGTTTTTAGACAAATATATTGGTATAGATTCTTGTATATTGGCACAAAGTTAAATTATATTGACTATTGTATGCATGCATGTTTCTACCTCTGTTTAAAACATTTTTTATGTATTGACATATATTGTATTGATATATATATATATTGTATATATTTACCATATTGCAGTGTACATTTCTACCTCTGATTAAGATACTTATATAATGTTTGTGTATTGATATATATTTACCTACTGCAATGTATATTTGTACATTGTTTATATTTGGAGGCCATTGTCCTCATTTGTTTCACAGTCGTTTATTGTCTTAGTCTTTAAGTTAGATAGATATTGAGAATTATATAGACTAATAGTCATCTAAGTTTGTCATTTATAATTAGACTAATCAGGTTCTTTAGGTATATAGAGATTATACTCAGTATAGATAGATAATCTTCAACTTCTTCAAAGAGCTGTAGAAAATGGCCTTTAATCTAACTCAGAGTTTTGTTGTAGTGAGACACAATTGCTCCTGGCAACACCACTCTATTCCCGAGAGAATGTTGAGCACCAAAGACACTCCACCTGGAGCCTTCTTTTTGGCAGAACTGGCCTTGGGGCAAAGAAATGCCCATACCTCAACCACTGACAAAGATACAGAGCATGCATCAATGGATAAAACAGGGCTGTCATATCCTGCCAAGACAGGATAAGATAGTTTTGAAAAGTTGCTTGCCTTTGAAAATGGTATGTCAGTTATGTTAGGCCTTAGCCAATGTTGGTTGCTTCAACGCTGCTAATGTGACTTTGGGTGATTGCCTAGGTAGCTAGTTGTCTCTGTGATTTGTTGCATGTTTTGGAAGTTGTTTTACTGAACTTCCTAATTACCCAGGTAACATTATTTCTCTTCTCAGATCTTCGATGGGGTTGAAGACTATATAAATGTAGTTACTTTCTCTCATGACTTGGCCAAGTTATTTATTATACAAGACCTAAGCTAGTTAGAATAGGATATTTGTACTTATTGTATAAAATTTCATAGTAGGTTTAGAACTCTCTTATTTAAACAAAAGGGGGAGGTGTTACGGGAGGTCCTCCCACTCCTCCAGCCTATCGCCGCTGAGATACCAGCCCATGGGGGCGTGGTCTCTCTCCCTTTAAAAAAGCGGCCACTTCCCTCTCCTCTCTCTCTTCACTTCCTGCTCCGCCGGCGACTAGACTCCCTTCCTGGTTGCGCAGAGGGCTGACAGTGATCTGTAAGTTTTTTCCCCTTTAAATAAATACCACCCTATTAATCATAATTCCAAACTGGTGTGGCATTGTTTATGACTTACGCCTTCAATACAGTGTGTTAGATCTGCACACAGTAAGACTACCCCGACATACAGTGTGTTAGACCTGCATATAGTGAGACTACAGTGACATACAGTGCTAGATCTGCACACAGTGAGACTACAGTGGCATACAGTGTGTTAGATCTGCACATAGTGAGACTATAGTGGCATACAGTGTGTTAGATCTGCACATAGTGAGACTACAGTGGCATACAGTGTGTTAGATCTGCACATAGTGAGACTACAGTGACATACATATATCTGCACACAGTGAGACTACCCTGACATACAGTGTGTTAAAGCTGCACATAGACTACAGCGACATGCAGTGTGTTGGATCTGCACATAGTGAGACTACAGCAGCATACACTGTGTTGGATCTGCACATAGTGAGACTACAGCAGCATACACTGTGCTAGATCTGCACATAGTGAGACTACCCAGACATATAGTGTGTTAGATCTTCACAAATGCAAGAAAAGAAAGCATAAAGCTGATTGGTGAGAAAGGACTCCTAGGACGTGGCTGACATTAAAGCCAGGCTGGTCTGACAGGACCTCTCTGAAGAGCAACATTTAAATGTCAGTGTTTAAAGAGGCAGCTGCCTGGTGCAGGGAAGGGGCATTGGGGCAGAAGGAGCAGAGAAGTACGGCTGTCCCCAGGTCTGGCATTAGGGGTAACAAACAAGTTAAAATGAGTGCAGCGAGGATTTGAAGGTAAGATCAAAGGTCAGGAGTGACCAATGGCCTCTGAGTGGCTGCTTCCCTTCATAAGATGGGCGCACTCTAGAGCAAACAGTCACTACCATGTGATGTTTGGTTCCCTCATTAAGTCAGGATCTCATCGAATAGCCCAGGTTGACTTCAACTTGTGACCCACCTGTCAGTCTCCCAAGTGCTGGGGCTTAGATGATATGTCCATGCCTAGCAACGTGCTTTTAACAGGTCTCCAATACACACTTGTTTTTTTTTTAAATTTCCGACTGGTCTTTTCTCATTAAGTTCCTCACAGGGAGGGGAGGGTGGGCAACAAGGGAAAAGAACAGGAACTATGCCGGCTGGGAGAGTTCTTCAGTGGAGAAAACCTCTCCAGATGGAGAGAGAGAAAACACAGCACACATCACTCCGCATCAGCATATGGCTAGAAACTCCGCAGAGAAAAACATAGCTGGTCTACGGACAGGTGACCGACTTCAGTGCGCATATATGAGACACAGCATGGCATCATTGGTGGAAAATCCCGTGAACGAGATCTGATTCTCCCATCTTCTTCCTGCTATGGTGCCAGAGTCTGCCTTTATTACAACATTTTAAATATTCCTCATAACCAAAATAATTATAATTTAAATTATTAATGCTTCTGTCATTAGACTACTTTCTTCTTCATTGTAGTGAATCTTTTTTTTTTTTTTTGGCTTTTTGAGACAGGGTTTCTCTGTAGCTTTGGTGCCTGTCCCGGAACTAGCTCTTGTAGACCAGGCTGGCCTCGAACTCCCAGAGATCCGCCTGCCTCTGCCTCCCAAGTGCTGGGATTAAAGGCATGCGCCACCACGGCCCGGTTGTAGTGAATCTTTCTGAAACAAGCAGACACACCTGTATAGAGCACTGAGCATGTATAGTGAGTGGATCAGCACACAGCTGTGCATGGCAATGTGTCTATGCTGGATCAGCCCACGGCTGTTCAGGGCACTTAATGAGTGTGTGCTGTATCAGCACACAGATGTGCAGGGTACTGTGTGTGTGCTGGATCAGCCCACGGCTGTTCAGGGCACTGAATGAGTGTGTGCTGGATCAGCCCACAGCTGTTCAGAACACTGAATGTGTGTGTGTGTGTGTGTGTGTGTGTGTGTGTGTGTGTGTGTGTGTGTGATGGATCATCACACAGCTGTGCAGGGCACTGAATATTTGTATGGTGTTTCAGTTTGTTTAGCTTTGTAACAAGGTCTTGCTATATGACCCCTGAAGGTTTTGAACATGTTATCCTCCTTTCTCATCCTCTTGAATTCTGAGATTATATGTGTGTTCAATTTATAATTGCCTTACCTGACATATTATTTAATTTATATGCTGTTTAAACTTTAATTTTTAAATAACCCTTTTGCTAGCAGAAGAGGCTAAACAGCTAATGAGATGTACACATCACTGTTCTATGTCATTTCTGATCACAGCCCTCTGCACTCTGTAGATCTGGGCTCTTCCAGTATGTATTTACGGAAGGACCTTTGGAGCCTCATAAACACTCTGAAAATTTGGAGCTGAAGGCCTAACTTTTGACAAAGAGAGTCCTCAGTGATTATCAGATTTTAAAATTACCGATGCACCATTTACATGAAAATAATTATGTTTTTGGCAAAAGAAGTTAACTTTATTTCAATTTATTTAAAATTAAAATTCTCTGATCTTTTTTTTTATTTTTTTATTTTTTTTTTTTTTTGGTTTTTCGAGACAGGGTTTCTCTGTGGTTTTGGAGCCTGTCCTGGAACTAGCTCTTGTAGACCAGGCTGGTCTCGAACTCACAGAGATCCGCCTGCCTCTGCCTCCCGAGTGCTGGGATTAAAGGCGTGCGCCACCACCGCCCGGCTCTCTGATCTTTTAAAACAATAATTTTTGACTGGTTCCATGATCTACTGATCCCTTTCTTTTATCCTTAATACGAAGAAAAATTTACCATGCACTCAGCACTTCCCTGTGTATGTGAGCGTCTTAGAAACTATAACAGTGTCTTGTGACTCTATGTATTCAAAGCTATGTGTTAATAAGTAGTTGTATGTCAATGAGATCTTTTAAGACATCAAATCTTTGGCTGTTGCTGTGAGTGAGGTACTGTCATCTTAGCTGGTTACCATATTGAGGAGCCTTCAGTATTTTCCATCTACCTAAAGCATGGCTGTGCCCATCACCCTGCAGAGATGTTTGGAGACTCAGGGTGGTTCCCGTGACAAGGTCTGAACACTGAGTTGACCTAATCCATCCTTGATCATTCTAATATTTAGGAATTAACCTCTGTAGGATTCATAACTCTGAATTCTATCTACAAAGAAAAAGGAAGATACTGAATGGAGAACCAAATTTATGTTTTAAAACATCCATTCTCAAATACAGAGTGAACAGCACTTATAGGCCTTTGAAGAGGAAGTTTCAGAAACTGCAGGAGCCTATTGATGATGGCCTGGACCATACTGGCAGAAGAGATGGAATTTAATGCTTTCAGAGGTGGAATCAGCAACTGATGGCCAATGGTGGGTAGTTAAACATAAAGGAAAACACAAATCTATATCTAAAGATGACACTTGGGCTCCAGAGTAGATGGTAAGAACGTTCAAACCAATAACTCAAAAAGACAAGCAGATGTGGAGGAGTTTCCTGAATTTGTGAGAGCTTTGGGGCAACCAGGAAGCTGAAACAAGAAATATGGACTCAAAATATTTGTCTCTGTTCTTTAGAATAAAAATGTAACTGTAACTGAAGCCATTGTAATTCAATAAAAAGATGAATAACTCAGTTTAAAACTAGATAAACTCAGAGACATTTCTCCAAAGATTAAGTGCAAATTATCAGAAAAGATGTAGAAAGATGTTCAATATTATCAGCCATCAGGGAACTGCAAATCAAAATAGCAGTGAAATAACATATCACATTCACTAGAATAACTATAATCAAGACAGAGAAAAAGCGTTGGCAAAAATATTTTTAAAACAAATACTACAGAAATGGGAGCAAGAATGCAAAATCTTGCTTCCTCTTGGAAAATCAGTTCAGAAATGATTGAGTTGGCATGTTACCTAAAAACCCTTAGATACATACTCAAGAGAAACTCAAAAAATAGCCATATGAAAGTGTTCATCATCATAGCTAACCTTTGCTCCATTAATTGATGACTAAATTACCAACTGTAATACATCAACACAATGAAGTATTAGTCCTAAATAAAAAGTAGGAAGAGGCGGGGGCAATGGCTCAGTGAGTAAGAGCACTTGCTGGGTAAGCTTGAGGGTGCAGTTCAAATTCTTATGTAGAGGCACAGAGGCAGCGCAGCGGCCAGACGCGGAGAAGCGGCCAGATGCCATGGAGCGACACCGTATTCAGGAAGAGGCTTTGGGGGACCGGCGCAGCGGCAGACCCAAGCGGCAGGGACAGGCGAGCAATAAGGAGAGCAATTAAATCAAAGAGGTAGGCCTTTGGTTGGTCAGGTCACTGGCACACTGGGAGCCTGGTCCTGTCCTGAAGACCCTTCGGAGGGGTGAAAGGGTTCTTGGCCTGCGGCAGGAACCAGGAAACAGAGTGAGGGCATTTTGTAAGCGGAGCCCTTGGCCAGCAGGGAAACCTGATCCGATTTTTAAAAGACGCATTAGATAGGATCAATAGGAGGAGATGGGCAGGCGCCAAGGCAAGAATTCACCCAATAATCTGAAAAACAACATGAAAACACCAGAACCCAATGATCTTACAACAGAAGTATTTGAACAACCTAACACAGAAGAAGTGGAAAAAATTGAATTTATGAAGGCAATAGAGTCCCTTAACAACATGTAAAAAATGCCCTTATAGAAATGGATGAGAAGTATAACAAAAAGTTTGAAGAAATGAGTAAATACGTGCATAATACCCTGGGAAACCAAGAAAAAACGATCAAACAGGTAACGGAAACAGTTCAAGAATTGAAAACTGAAATGAAGGCAAGGAAGAAAATACAAACTGAGGACCAGCTGGATATGGAAAATCTAGGTCAACGAGCAAAGTCTACAGAAACAAGCATAATCAATAGAATACAAGAGCTAGAAGAAAGAATCTCAGATGCTGAGGACACCATAGAGAAAATAAATGAACAGATCAAAGAAAACAAATTCTCCACACAAAACATTCAGGAAATATGGGACACAATAAAAAAACCAAACCTGAGCCGGGCGATGGTGGCGCACGCCTTTAATCCCAGCACTTGGGAGACAGAGGCAGGCGGATCTCTGTGAGTTCGAGACCAGCCTGGTCTACAAGAGCTAGTTCCAGGACAGGCTCCAAAGCTACAGAGAAACCCTGTCTCGAAAAAACCAAAAAAAAAAAACCAAACCTAAGAATAATAGGAATAGAAGAAGGAGAAGAGTCACAGCTCAAAGGCCCAGAAAATATTTTCAACAAAATTATGGAAGAAAACTTTCCCAACTTAAAGAAAGATATTCAGTTAAATATTCAAGAAGCATACAGAACACCAAACAGACTGGATCAAAGAAAAACATCTCCTCGCCATATAATAACCAAAACACAAAATATACAGGTTAAAGAAAGAATATTAAGAGATGCAAAGGAAAAAGGGCAAGTAACTTATAAAGGTAAACCGATCAGACTTACACCTGACTTCTCTATGGAAACTATGAAAGCCAGAAGGTCCTGGATAGATGTACTGCAGAAGCTAAGAGACCATGGATGCAAACCCAAACTACTATATCCAGCCAAGCTATCGTTCATTATCAATGGAGAAAACAAGACATTCCAGGATAAGAACAAATTTAAACAATACGTAGCCACAAATCCAGCCCTACAGAAAGTATTAGAAGGAAAATCGCAACCCAAGGAATCCAACACTGACAACACTGCCTACAATAACCCAGGCATCTAGTGACCCTTCACCAGCACATCTCAAAGAAAGGAGACACACAATCTCTACTACCAAAAGCAATAAGAATAACCGGAGTAAACAATCACTGGTCATTAATATCACTTAATATTAATGGGCTCAATTCACCTATAAAAAGGCATAGGCTAAAAGATTGGATATGAAAACAGGATCCAACATTCTGCTGTTTGCAAGAAACACATCTCAACCACAAAGACAGGCACCTACTCAGAGTAAAGGATTGGGAAAAGGTGTTTCAAGCAAATGGTCCTAAGAAAAAAGCAGGTGTGGCCATCCTAATTTCTAACAAAACTGACTTCAAACTAAAATCAATCAGAAGAGACCGAGATGGTCACTTTATACTCATAACAGGAACAATTCATCAGGATGATGTCTCAATCCTGAATATCTACGTCCCCAATATAAAAGCACCTACTTATGTAAAAGAAATATTACTAGAACTCAAGGCAGACATCAAACCACACACACTAGTATTAGGAGACTTCAACACACCTCTCTCTCCAAGGGACAGGTCAATCAGACAGAAACCTAATAGAGAATTAAGAGAATTATTGGAGGTAATGAAGCAAATGGACTTAACAGACATCTATAGAACATTCCACCCAAATAGAAAAGAATATACCTTCTTCTCTGCAGCTCATGGAACCTTCTCAAAAATTGACCACATACTCGGAAACAAAGGAAACCTCCACAGATACAAAAAAATATCAGTGTCCACCTGTGTCTTATCAGATCACCACGGAATAAAGTTAGAAGGCAACAACCACGCTACCCCCAAAAAACCGACAAACTCATGGAAACTGAACAGTCAACTACTGAACCACACCTGGGTCAAGGAAGAAATCAAGAAAGAAATTAAAGTCTTCCTTGAATTTAATGAAAATAAAGAGACAACATACTCAAACCTATGGGACACAATGAAAGCAGTGCTAAGAGGAAAGTTCATAGCACTAAGTGCCCACTTAAAGAAAACGGAGAATGCATACATTGGGGACTTAACAACACATCTGAAAGCTCTAGAAAAAAAAGAAGCAGACGTGCCCAGGAGAAGTAGAAGACTGGAAATAATCAAACTGAGGGATGAAATCAACAAAATAGAAACATAGAAAACAATACAAAGAATCAATGAAAAAAAAGCTGGTTCTTGGAGAAAATCAACAAGATCGACAAACCCCTATCCAAACTAATTAAATGACAGAGAGAGAACACGAAAATGAATAAGACCAGAAATGAAAAGGGGGACATAACCACAGACACAGAGGAAATTCAGAGAATCATTAGATCTTACTACAAAAGCCTGTATGCCACAAAACTGGAAAATACAAAAGAAATGGACATTTTTTTAAATAAGTACCATATACCAAAGCTAAACCAAGACCAGGTGAATGATCTAAATAGACCAGTTACTCGCGAAGAATTAGAAATGGTTATCAAAAATCTCCCTTCGAAAAAAAACCCAAGACCAGATGGTTTCAATGCAGAATTCTATCAGAACTTCCAAGAAGAACTAATACCTATACTCCTTAATGTATTTCACAATATAGAAATAGAAGAGTCATTGCCAAATTCCTTCTATGAAGCTACAGTTACCCTGATACCAAAACCACACAAAGACCCAACCAAGAAAGAGAATTACAGACCTATCTCACTCATGAACATCGACGCAAAAATTCTCAATAAAATACTGGCAAACCGAATCCAAGAACACATAAGAAAAATTATCCATAATGATCAAGTAGGCTTCATCCAAGAGATGCAGGGCTGGTTCAACATATGCAAATCTATCAATGTAATCCACCATATAAATAAACTGAAAGAAAAAAACCATATGATCATTTCATTAGATGCTGAAAAAGCATTCGACAAAATTCAACACCCCTTTATGATAAAGGTCTTGGAGAGAATAGGGATACAAGGTTCCTACCTAAATATAATTAAAGCTATTTACAGCAAGCCAAAAGCTACCATTAAATTAAACGGAGAAAAACTCAAAGCCATCCCACTAAGATCAGGAACACGACAAGGATGTCCACTCTCTCCATACCTCTTCAATATAGTGCTTGAAGTTCTAGCAATAGCAATAAGACAACATAAGGAGATCTAGGGGATTTGTATTGGAAAGGAAGAAGTTAAGCTTTCGTTATTTGCAGATGATATGATAGTATACATAAGCGACCCCAGAAATTCTACCAAAGAACTCCTACAGCTGATAAACACCTTTAGTAATGTGGCAGGATACAAGATCAACTCCAAAAAATCAGTTGCCTTCCTATACACTAAGGATAAGGAAGCAGAGAGGGAAATCAGAGAAGCATCACCTTTCACGATAGCCACAAATAGCATAAAATATCTTGGGGTAACTCTGACCAAGGAAGTGATAGATCTATTTGACAAGAATTATAAGTCTTTGAAGAAAGAAATTGAAGAAGACACCAGAAAATGGAAGGACCTCCCTTGCTCTTGGATTGGGAGGATCAACATAGTAAAAATGGCAATTCTACCAAAAGCAATCTATAGATTCAATGCAATCCCCATCAAAATTCTTCACAGACCTGGAGAAGACAATAATCAACTTTATATGGAAAAACAAAAACACAGGATAGCCAAAACAATCTTATACAATAAAGGATTGTCTGGAGGCATTACCATCCCTGACTTCAAACTCTATTACAGAGCTACAGTGTTGAAAACAGCTTGGTATTGGCATAAAAACAGAGAAGTCGACCAATGGAATCGAATAGAAGACCCTGACTTTAACCCACAAACCTATGAACACCTGATTTTCGATAAAGGAGCTAAAAGTATACAATGGAAAAAAGAGAGCATTTTCAACAAATTGTGCTGGCAAAACTGGATGTCAGTCTGTAGAAGAATGAAAATAGATCCATATCTATCAGCATGCACAAAACTCAAGTCCAAATGGATTAAAGACCTCAATATCAGTCCGAACACACTGAACCTGATAGAAGAGAAAGTGGGAAGTACTCTACAGCACATGGGCACAGGAGACCACTTCCTACGTAAAACCCCAGCAGCACAGACACTAAGGGCATCATTGAATAAATGGGACCTCCTGAGACTGAGAAGCTTCTGTAAAGCAAAGGACACTGTCGCTAAGACAAAAAGGCAACCCACTTACTGGGAGAAGATCTTCACCAACCCTGCAACTGACAAAGGTCTAATCTCCAAAATATATAAAGAACTCAAGAAACTAGAGAGTAAAAGGCTAATCCACCCAATTATAAAATGGGGCACTGAGCTGAACAGAGAATTCTCAACAGAAGAAGTCCAAATGGCCAAAAGACACTTAAGGTCATGCTCAACTTCCGTAGTGATCAGGGAAATGCAAATCAAGACAACTTTAAGATACCATCTTACACCTGTCAGAATGGCTAAAATAAAAAAACACCAATGATAGCCTTTGCTGGAGAGGTTGGGGAGAAAGGGGTACACTCACCCATTGCTGGTGGGAATGCAAACTTGTGCAACCACTCTGGAAAGCAGTGTTTCGGTTTCTCAGGAAATTCGGGATCAACCTACCCCTGGATCCAGCAATACCACTCTTGGGAATATACCCAAGAGAGGCCCTATCATACAACAAAAGTATATGCTCAACTATGTTCATGGCAGCATTGTTTGTAATAGCCAGAACCTGGAAACAACCTAGATGCCCTTCAACGGAAGAATGGATGAAGAAAGTACGGCATATATACATATTAGAGTACTACTCAGCAGTAAAAAACAAGGACTTCTTGAAATTTGCATACAAATAGATGGAAATGGAAAACACTATCCTGAGTGAGGTAAGCCAGACCCAAAAAGAGGAACATGGGATGTACTCACTCATATTTGGTTTCTATCCATAAACAAATGACATTGAACCTATAATTCGCGATCCTAGATAAGCTAAATAAGAAGGTGAATCCAAAGACAAACACATAGGCATCCTCATGAATATTAACCTTCATCAGGTGATGAAAGGAGACAGAGACAGAGACCCACATGGGAGCACCAGACAGAAATCTCAAGGTCCAAATCAGGAGCAGGAGACGGAGCACAAGCAAGGAACTCAGGACCTCGTGGGGTGCACCCACACACTGAGACAATGGGGATGTTCTATCGGGAACTCACCAAGGCCAGCTGGCCTGGGTCTGGAAAAGCATGGGATAAATCCGGACTAGCTGAACATAGCAGACAATGAGGAATACTGAGAACTCAAGAACAATCGCAGTTGGTTTTTGATCCTACTGCACGTACTGGCTTTGGGGGAGCCTAGGCAGTTTGGATGCTCACCTTAGGAGACCTGGATAGAGGTGGGCGGTCCTTGGGCTTCCCACAGGTCAGGGAACCCTGATTGCTCTTCGAGCAGATGAGGGAGGGGGACTTGATCGGGGGAGGGGGAGGGAAATGGGAAGCGGTTGCAGGGAGGAGGCAGAAATCCTTAATAAATAAATAAATTTTAAAAAAAAACCAAATTCTTATGTAGAAGATCGACTTGGTCATTGGAGCACCTGTGATGCCCAGTGCCACTGCAAGGAGACTGCACACAGAGGCTGGAAGACACCCAGCCAGCCTAGTGCACAGTGGACAAGAACAAAGAGATGCAATCTCAAAGCAGGAGGTGACTAGCACCACAGCTGTCCTCTGATCTCACACACACTCCATGGTCTGTGTTTGTGTGTGCGAATGAAAGAGCCAGTAAGATAAAATTTAATTTTAAAAAAGAATGAAATACTACTACATGTTATTTCTTGAGTTGACGTTGGAAACATTTTACAAAATAAATAAAGGTATATATAAAAACTACAGGTTATTTGATTCACTGATACACAATGCCCAGTATATGCAACTATAGAGAGACAGAAAGAATGACAGCTGGGTCTGGGAAAGGAAGAGAAGGAAATGGAAATGGCTATAGCTGAGCATATAGTTTCCTTGTAAATAAAGTGAAAATAGTAGATGGGAGTTTCTGTCCCACCTGGTCCTACAGCCGTTCAGTTTCAAAGAATCAAAAGAGGCTAATATTAAATTATAAACAGTTTGGCCTATTAGCTCAAGCTTATTATTAACTAGCTCTTACAGCTTAAATTAACCCATAATTCTTATCTATGTTTAACCATGTATCTTGGTACTTTTTCTCAGTAAGACATTTTCATCTTGTTTCCTCTGTGTCTGTGTTGTGACTGCATCTCACCTTTTCTCTTCCCAGAATTCTCTTAGTCTGGTTGCCCCGCCTATACTTCCTACCTGGCTACTGGCCAATCAACATTTTATTAAACCAATATGAGTGACAAATCTTCACTGTGTACAAAAGCACTAGCCCACAGCAGAACGTTGTAAAACTCATTATGGTGACCATTAAACAATTCTGTGAACATATAAAAACATTGATTATGCAAAGCAAGTGAGTATATTGTAGGGCGGAGGTCTGTGTTGCTCTCATCTTTGGCCAGAGAAAGTAGATTCATGCAGAGACATGTAACTGTGCCATGCCTAAGTAACCCTGAGGGCTGAACTGTAGATAAGTCAACTATACCAACCTCACACATTCAAGGTTTTTTAAATGCTCACAGAAATGTCAAACTGCTCACGCATGTGCCTTCAGTGGCTCCTCACCCCTGCTCTGTGGTTAAGGTTCTAGATTATCTCCATTTTAATACAAGGAAACTACATCCTGAGGAAGCTTGGTGACTTCCTCAAGGTCACACAGATTGAAATGACCGTACCAAGACTCAAAGCCAGACAATCTGGCTCCAGCAACTTGAAAGCAAAGGATAGAACATGAATGACAGGGATGAAAGGCTTCCAGAAAAAGAGTGTGGAATATGGCAAATGATGCTGAGGGGTGAAACACTAAATGCTCAAGTGTGTGGTGGTTTTAGCAAATGATGAGTCATCAAGGCCCTCAGGGAGAACCTCTCCAGGGGCCGACACTGCTGCCTGTTTTTATTAAAGGAGAAGAGATGAAGGACTAAGGCATCTGTGCTGCTTCCTGAATTGCTTCTGTAATGAATTATTAAAAATTGCTGCAGATCCCCAGCAGCAGCAGGCAGCAGGCCCTGAGAGTAGCCAGACCCGGGCAGGGACAGCATAGGAAACCATGTGGGCGGCATCCCCTGTGGTGAGCTATGTGGTGGCAGGCAAGAGACAGACGGACAGGCACACCATACAGAGTGAGGTTGGATATTTATTTAGTGGTTATGGAAGGGAAGAGAGAAAGGGAGAAGAACAGAGAGGCAGAGAGAGAGAGAGAGAGGGAGAGAGAGAGAGAGAGAGAGAGAGAGAGAGAGAGAGAGAGACTGAAGCTGCCTCTCTGAGGGGAAGATGGAAAAGAAAGAGAGAGTCAGGCTGGAAGCTGAAGATCAGCTTGCCTCAGTGGATGGGGGAGGGAGTGGGTATGGCTTGTCTCTTAAAGAAGCAGATCATTACAGCTTCCCTCGGTGAACACAGCAATTTTCCCTGATTAAAGTAATTGTGTAGTTAAATCTCAGAGGACTGGAGAAATGGCTCAACAGTTAAGAGAACTGGCTGCTCTACCAGAGGTTTGGTTCCCAGCACCCACATGATAGTTTACAACCATCTGTAAGTCCAGATACAATGCCCTCTTCTGGCTTCCACTGTACTTCATGCAAGTGGTACATAGACCCACATGCAGGTAAAACACCTATAAAATAAAAATACAAATTTTTTTTTGTTTATTGTTTGAGGAGATAGGGTTTTGTTGTTGTTTGGTTTGGTTTGGTTTGGTTTGGTTTGGTTTGGTTTTCAAAACAAGGTTACTCTGTTCAGCACTATATTTTCCTGGAACTCACTCTATAGACCAGGCTGGCCCTAACTCGGAGATCTGCCTATCTCTGCCTCCCCAGAGCTGAGATTAGAGGTATGTGCCACTGTGCCCCATAAATATTTCTTCGGAAAAAAAGAAGGAAAGAGGGAGGAAAGGAAGGAGGGGGGAGAAGGCTCAATGGAGAGGCCACTACTGGGGAAGAAACTGGAGCATAGATTTTTTTAAAAAGCTGTCTACAAGCCTTCAGTGTTCATAAGCAATGTACTTAAGCTTAAAAACTGACCTGTATTAATGACATAGCTGAGTAATTTAAACACAGATTTGAAACAACAATTATTATGTATCAAAAGGGGAATAAGTCATCATGTTTATAGAAGCAGATTTTTGTTCATTGTCTTTGAGGAAGACATAAATTAATAAACATTTTTATTTTTCTCATTAATAAATAAAAATATATGAACTAAAGATATAATAGATACTCAAATATTTGCCTGATCCCTTGTGAAATGTTCTTATTTTCAGATCAAGTTATGATGTATATGTGCTAATAACTGCCATTTAAAGAAACATAATGTGCATTGAAATGTATAAAATTAATATATTTGATATATAGGCATGTATATACACATATGTACAAATACATGAAGAGATAATGGTGAAATAAACAATGGATCTTAGAGGCAAAGCAGTCAGGACTTCAGATATGACCTGCAAGGCAAGCGTAAGTCCTTCAGGAAGGAGCCTTCATGTTTCTCACTTTCTAGGGTCTAACGACACCAATTTTGAAAATACACACAAAGAGGAACTAATTTGAGGTGTCAAAAATAAAGTGTCTATAAATTTGTAGTCAAAGTTTACAGAAACCCATACATCCTGAACTTTTCATTTAATCCACATGATACTGCTCATGTTTTTCCAGGCTTCTGTGCAATGGGAGCTGGCCAGTTTCAACTGCATCCATGAACCTCTTCTGCTCTGGATCCAGCTGTGTGAAGCCACTGAGAGGCATGGACATTTTGGTGGTTTGAATGAGAATAGCCCCCCATAAGGAGCATATTGAACTCTTATTCCCTAATTAGTGGAACTCTTTGGGTGTGACCCAGGTTTCTTTCCTGCCCAGTTCTCACAGTAGTTAAGTCCCAAAGAAACACACAGAGGTCTAGATTAATCATAAACTGATTGGCCCATTAGCTCAGGCTTCTTATTAACTCGTATTACTTATATTAACCCATAATACTTGTCTGTGTTAGCCATGTGGCTTGGTACCTTTTTCGGTGAGGCAGTCACATCTTGCTTGCTTTGTGACTGGGTGACAACTGCAGACTGACTCTTTCCCATTCCCAGAATTCTCATTGACCCACCTCTACTTCCTGCCTGGTTGCCCCACCTCTACTTCCTGTCTGGCTACTGGCCAATCAGTGTTTATTTAAAATACAAGTGACAGGGTACAGACCATTGTCCCACAGCATTTGAGAATGATTAGAACATGTGGCCTTGTAGAAGGTATAGTCTTGTTGAAGGATGTATGGCCTTGGAGGAAGTGTGGCCTTGTTGGAGGAGGTGTATCCCTGAGGGAGAGCTTTGATGTTTAAAAAGCCCATGCCATTTCCACTTAGCTTTCTATCTGTCTCCTGTTTGTGGATCAGGTGTCAGCTCTTGGTGTTTATTCCAGTGCTATTCCTGCCTATACACTACTGTATTCCCTGCCATGAGGGTAATGGATTCAGGCTCTGATATTGTAAAGCCAATGAACTCTTTCTCCTTTAAGTTGCCTTGACCATGGTGTGTTATCACAGCAGTAAAAATATAACTGACATAATCAGGGGTTTGTTGTTAGGACAGAAAGGAAATGGTCAGAGTTCATCATCCCGGTCTCTGGGTCTCCAAAGGCTGTCTGCTTCTTGGTGAGCCTTGATTCTTGGGGTTTTCAGAGAGGCCCCCCGCTCTAGAAGGCTTCTCTCACCTGTGTCACTTCCCTTCATATATTGGTTACTAGCTCTTGGGTTCCACATCACCCCTTGTTAATGGTCTAAATCACGCCCACATCATTAGAATTTACTGAAAACTAGAGCCAATCAAGATTCCCTTCAACAAATGAATGGCTAAATACAGTACAGCACATCCTATCCAGGGACCATTATGCAGCAAAAAAATAAATAAATAAATAAAAGTGAAGACTGGAGAGGTGGCTCAGCTGTTCTCATAGAAAGTGTATGCTCAGTTCCAGCTCCCACACAAGGTTGTTCACAACTGCATATGACTCTAGTTTCAGGGGATCTGATGTTGTGTTCTGGCTTCTGTAGTCATGTTATGTGGCATACATGCATACATACAAGCACTCACACAAACACAAAGAAGCAAATTTTATGTTGCATATGGTGAAAGAACCCTTCAATCCCAGTCATATTTTGCCTTCCCTGTCCTATTATAAAAATTTGTCTACAAGGAAATGATCAAAATGTTGGCAAAAACAGAGCTCACACATCAAAGGAAATAAAAAATAGTTTATTCTGAAGCCAGGTATGAGTCGAGATGGTCCAGGAACACAGATTTAGATTTCCCTGAACACTGTGTTCAATGTGGCAACAGTTTCATGAAGTAACACAGCAAAGCAAATCATAAACCAAGACACTTTAGATAGTGCATGTGGTGGAGATACCAGGTAGGCAGGCTGTAGTGAAGCAGGGAAGCCTGCTGTAGGTCTCAGGTCTTGTCTGATACTCTTAGCCTGTGGGTGGGTAAAATCGGGTCTGTCTGTACATTCTAAAACTAGTTCTCAACCTTCCTAATGCTATGGCCCTTTAATACAGTTCCTCATGTTGTGGTGACCCCCAACCATGAGATTATTTTCATTGCTACTTCATAACTGTAATTTTGTTACTGTTATGGATCATCATGTGTATACTTGTGTTTTCCAATGATCTTAGGTGACTCACAGCTGGAGAACCACTGTTATCAAAGGATGAGGCTAATAATAGCAAAGATGATACTTAGACAACCAGTGGCTATTTAGAGGGCCAAAGACAGCCCAAGATCATTTTGGCTCTGACCTACAACATTCCAGCTTTCCACAATCAAACAGCCTTATAGGGTGTTTAACATGGGTACAGCCTCTTTCTGAAAACTTCAGGAGCGCCTTGGTTTAAAGGCAGAACTAGTCAATGTTCCTGGCTGCACAGTGGGACAGCATAGGAACCAGAAGCACAGCTTCCCAGCGTATATGTCATTGTCAGCCTTCATTTACTTAGACTCTTCTGTGCGCACGCACTGGACTATTAGTGCTTCTTAGGCTGTGGTCTTGACCAACTAATGCAAAATTTTCTTAATATTGTAAAATCTCATTCTTTGCATAATGAACCTAATCCAAAGTGTGTGTGTGTGTGTGTGTGTGTGTGTGTGTGTGTGTGTGTGTGTGGGAGAGAGAGAGAGAGAGAGAGAGAGAGAGAGAGAGAGAGAGACCCATGAATACAAACACTAGCTTTTGGGTCAGCCTAGGAGCATCTCAGCCTAGGAGCATCTCAGCCTAGGAGCATCTCAGTTGGTCTCTTGGAATAGACTGTCCATTATGGAGCTATTAAAAAAATAAAGAGGATAAAAATAATATTTTAATTGCACCCATTTCTATTTTGCTAAACTAAAAGGCTTATTTTAATTTAAAACCATATGTTAATAAATATTCTATAGTTAAGGCAGAGAAAGCCTTCCTAAGGCTCCAGTTAAATGCTCTAAAGCCTGCACACTTAGGGTAACACACACACTCCTCTTCTAAAACCACACCCAAGGCTTTCACAAGACGCTAGGAATTTCTTGTTTGGGGATACAAATACACATGATATGTAGCAGTTTCATTTTCTGCTGTAAACTGCCCTCATATGCTGTAGATTTAAGATCTGGAAGAGCAGTCAGTGCTCTTAATTGCTGAGCCATTTCTCCAGTCCTCCTTTGGTACTTTGAAGGATTTTGTTGTTGGAGCAGGGTATTCTGTTTCCGTTTCTGTCATTGTTCAGGCCTTTGATGGTTTTCCTTGATTTATTTTAGCACAGAAAAGCCTGGATAGTTGGTTTTGTTAGATTGTAATATGAAGCACTTCAGAGTGCCTCACTGGCCAAGCACTGGGAACAGAAGTTTCAAAGACTCCCCTAGATAGAAGCCTCCAATCTGCAGCATCCCCAATTGTGGTAATATCTTCCTCATACTCTAACAAATAAAGCTTGCCTGAAGATCAGAGTGCAGAGCTAAACCACTAAGAAACTTGGCAGTGATGGAACACCCCTTTAATCACAGGAGTCAGGAGACAGAGGCAGAGCAATCTCTCTTAGTTCAAGGCCACCCTGGGCTACACAAGATTGAATCTGTCTAAAAGAGAAATAGAGTCCACAAAGAGGTAGTCCCAGCACTTGGGATCCCACACCTTTAATCCCAGCCCAGGAAAGTGAAGACAGGAGTGATATGGCTGGGCAGAGAGAGGAATATAAGGCGGGAGGAGACAAGGCTCAGGGCAGTCTGAGGATCGCCCCTTGCAGTCTGAGGTTTGGTGGAGACAGTTGCAGTCTGAGGACAGGAGCACTCCTTTTGGTCTGAGCATTGGTAGAGATAAAAGGTCTCTCTGGTGGCTCTGCTTCTCTGATCCTTCAGCTTTCTCCCCCTAATATCTGACTCCGAGTTTTATTTATTAAGATCAATTAGAATTTGTACTACACCCAATCTGCTCTCCTCCCCACTCACTTCCCCTCTTGTCTCCAGTCACAGTCCTTCCTCTCCAACCTAAATTGTTACTAAAAAAAATTGAACTTTTTATTTATGTAAATGGCAATATTCTGTGTTCTTGAAAGTGCTATAGGAGAGGTCACATTTTCAATAACTCCTTGTCGACTATGTGGAGACGTTCTACAGTCTTTGATCTGGTCTGCCTAAACCATGGACTATTACAACTATTTGTCTATTTTTCACAGTTTTGACTCTAAACCTGTGCTGTTGTCGATGCTTTCTTTTTTTTATTGTCTGTGCATTTTATGGTATACAGGATCATACCTTGCCCACTGACTACATCTTCATCCCTTTATTTTCTTAAGGTCTTATTGTGACACTCAGGCTGGCCTTGGAAATTTGATTTGGTTTGAGTGTGTGTGTGTGTGTGTGTGTGTGTGTGTGTGTGTGTGTGACGGTAGCACATGCACACCATGGCACAGGAGTAGAGATCAGAGGGCAACTGTGGGTGCTGGTTCTTTTACTGTGTGGGTCCCAGTTTGAACTCACATCACCAAGCTTGGTGATGAGTCTTATACCCACTGAATTATCTCTCCTGCCCTGTCCTACTCCTGAGTGCTGCCATGACAGGTGTGTGCCACCAAATTTGGTGCTGTTGCTGACTTTTACTGTGGTTGTCTTCTGGAAATATGGGGAATTGAACCCAGTGCCTTCTGTATCATAGGCAAACACGCTACCACTGAGGTACAGTCTCAGCCCTTTGTGTTGTTATTTTTAACACTATCAAAAAATTAACTGATTCCTAGAAATTCTACTCTAGCTCAGAGAACTAAACATAGATACCAACTGAAAAACCATCATTGGAGTATTTAGAGAAGCACTAATTCAGAATAGCTAAGGACGTCTATAGGAATGTCCCATTCCCTTCTGGCTGCTGAGTGAAGAAAGAGTGATAAAGCTGGACAGTAGAGAGCATTAAAATTCTGAACACTGAAGTCTTTACAGCCTAGGAAGGCTGGAATGCCAGTCAAAGGCCAGGAGGAGAAGGAGATCAGATAATGATAGGGGACATTAAAGCAGTCCCATTGGCTGGAGCAGATTATAACAAATCCAGGGCTGACTGGTTCTGCAGGACCACCTGCAGCTGTGTTGGACCTAGAGTCCAAACACCGAGGAAGAGTTTCCCCCCAGAGACTGTCTCTCACCACAGCTGATGTAAAAGCATGAGGATTTTATTAATTCTGTCATGAAAGGGTCTTCCAGCATTCTGGAGGCCAGGAAAGACCCTGAATGGCTGGTACAGGCTATTTTTAAAGGGAAAAACCACAGAAGGAAGGGATGTGTGGGGATTGTTCTTTGACCATTATGATTGGCTTATTCAAAAGACCTATTACCAATAATTGGCTGGAGAGTGGTTGTCAGATTAGATGAGGTAAGGGAAAACATCTGAGGGTCACTTTGCCCCTTTCCCAGGGCCTAAGTCAAAACAGCAGTCACTGAGTCAACACCTAAGGGTTATCTTGCCCCTATTCAATAGTTGAGTTCTATTTGGAGAACATTCACAAGGACCCAGGGAGATGATGGAAAGTTCCCAACAATTCAGTACATGTGTGGGCAATTGTTAGGTCCTTGGTTCCCTGTAGAAGGGAGCTGCAGGTCGCTTCCCGCCGCCCGGCTCCTGCACAGCTTTACCCAAAATAATTACATGGAAACTGTATTCTTTTAAACACTGCTTGGCCCATTAGCTCTAGCCTCTTACTGGCTAACTCTCACATCTTGATTAACCCATATCTAATAATCTGTGTAGCACCATGAAGTGGTGCCTTACTGGTAAGATCTTATCTTGCATCCATCTTGGAGAGGAGAGCTATGGCGACTGCCTGAATCTGCTTCTTTCTCCCAGCATTCTGTTCTGTCTACTCCGCCTACCTAATTTTCTGTCCTATCAGGGCCAAGGCAGTTTCTTTATTAACCAATGAAAGCAACAGATAGACAAATGACCATCCTCCATCAGTTCCCAGCGGGGAAGGAGAGAGCATTACTGCTGAGACTGAGAGGGGTCAGAATTGACATAAATGGCTTCAGAATTGTCTTAAAGTTTTACAGCTGGTGGATTGCAAGCTGTCTTGGAGCAGCATGCGGGTCACAGTTAATTAATTCCTGGATGGCGTCTCTTAGCTAAATAGAAAACTGCTGGGGTGGACGTTAACTAGGACAGAAAGTAAAGTCTAGAAGCTGGGGAAATTCTTTATCCTGAGTGCACGCTTGAAACTTTCAGACCTGTAGCCTGGCCTTTGGGGAGCATGGAAAGGAGCTCCAAGGCCAGGAGAAGGAAAGATCCCATGCTCTAGGGTAGGCAGTGGGTGGAAAAGCTTAGGCTGTTGACTGTGACACTGAAGACAAGTCAGGACTCCCCGAAACTTGCATACGTTTTTAAAAGTTGGCAAAAGAGATAAAGTTTTAGATGTATTAGCATGACCACTGTCTCTAATAAGCACTGAGATACTCACTGTAGAAAAGCTGTTAACAAGCATCTGTAAACAGCTGGAGGAGATGCACACTTTGGGGCCACAGGGAAAAGAAAGCCTGAGAAGTTGTCTACATGATAGAAACATGTCTGGGTACGTATGGACTGGACAGATGTGTAAGCATGACTGGATATGTATGGACTGGACAAATGTGTAAGCATGTCTGGATATTTATCCGACAGAGGTGTTAGCATGTCTGGGTATGTATGGATTGGACAGATGTGTAAGCATGACTGGATATTTATCCAACAGAGGTGTTAGCATGTCTGGGTATGTATGGATTGGACAGATGTGTAAGCATGACTGGATATTTATCCGACAGAGGTGTTAGCATGTCTGGGTATGTATGGATTGGACAGATGTGTAAGCATGACTGGATATTTATCCGACAGAGGTGTTAGCATGTCTGGGTATGTATGGACTGGACAGATGTGTAAGCATGACTGGATATTTATCCGACAGAGGTGTTAGCATGTCTGGGTATGTATGGACTGGACAGATGTGTAAGCATGACTGGATATTTATCCGACAGAGGTGTTAGCATGTCTGGGTATGTATGGATTGGACAGATGTGTAAGCATGACTGGATATTTATCCGACAGAGGTGTTAGCATGTCTGGGTATGTATGGACTGGACAGATGTGTAAGCATGACTGGATATTTATCCGACAGAGGTGTTAGCATGTCTGGGTATGTATGGATTGGACAGATGTGTAAGCATGACTGGATATTTATCTGACAGAGGTGTTAGCATGTCTGGGTATGTATGGATTGGACAGAGGTATTTTCAACACGGCGAGAAGCACTCTTTTTTTTAAATATTTATTTATTTATTATGTATACAATATTCTGTCTGTGTGTATGTCTGCAGGCCAGAAGAGGGCACCTCATTACAGATGGTTGTGAGCCACCATGTGGTTGCTGGGAATTAAACTCAAGACTTCTGGAAGAGCAGGCAACGCTCCCAAACTCCCAACCACTGAGCCATCTCTCCAGCCCAGCAAGAAGCATTCTTAAGTTTATATTTAGAAAATAACCAAAGAAAATTTAAATTTATGAGCCTGTTACTATGATAACAGTAACCAGTGCTTTACCACGGCCAAAATAATGGTTTATCAGAACTCCATTGATTAGTGTTAAAACTCTGAAACCTTGGGCTGGAGAGATGGCTCAGTGGTTAAGAGCATTGCCTGCTCTTCCAGAGGTCCTGAGTTCGATTCCCAGCAACCACATGGTGGCTCAAAACCATCTGGCATGCCGGCAGACATACAAACACAACACTATACATAATAAATAAAACTTAATATAAAAAAAAAACTCTGAAACCTTAACATCATTTATCAGCTTTAAGTCTCAGTTTCACATACTTAGACCCTCACAATTGACATAAATTTAAATCCTCTACTTGGGCGGTGGTGGTGCACGCCTTTAATCCCAGCACTGGGGGGCGGGGGGGGGGGGGAGGCAGAGACAGGTGGATCTCTATGAGTTCAAGGCCAGCCTGGTTTACAGAGTGAGTCCCAAGACAGGCTCCAAAAAAAAAAAAAAAAAAAAAAAAAAAAAAAAAGAAGAAAAGAAAGAAAGAAAAGAAAAGAAAAAAGAAGAGAAAAGGATAGTAAAAATAAGAGCTTGAATTTGTTTTTATGTTAAGACTTGTCTTGTGAGCTTCTCTTTTTCCGCATGAAGCCCATCAGCCAGGTCTGTCTGAGTCTGCCTTTCTCAGCAGGACACCTGTTAGCTCTGGGAAAACAAGGCCTAGACTGACCATGTAGCAGCAGTGTTAGAGGGAGGAGCTTGCTAAGGTCTGTTTGCTGCTGCTAAACCGACAGAGCCACAGCTCCCCATCAGCACCACCACAGACATCTGAGACCCATACATTTGAGCGGGAAGTATAATCCAAATGGCCTCTGTATCATTCAGAGCGACAGAGACTCATTACCTGGACAACTGGCCTGGGAGCTTCCATGGCGACCTCGATGGCTTTGTTGTCACCCTTTGGCTATCACACGCTGCTGCCACTGCTACCACGTAAGACAGCACCAGGCCCCAGCCACCAGACCCAGAAAGTCTGAGAAATTTTCCTGTAGGGAGGAACTTGGGAAAACTGACCTATGTTGGCGAGTCAAAGCAAAACAGCTAACCTAACAGTGTCCACAGTTTGGGGCGGGCCTGGTGGTGGGCAAGGCATGGGACAGTTCTTTGGCCAGTGGTCAATGTTACCACATTGAAGCGAGCTCTGGATGGAGTCCATTGCTGCCCATCTTTGAAGACAGCTACCGGAAGCTGGTGCTTCTGTCTCTCAAGGGAAGTCGTTTTCATTAAACACCTTAAATGCCATTATTCAGCAGGTCTCTCTGAGAGCTTTAAGGGCCATGATCTAATCAATTAATTATTCCTAATTTTAAACAAACTTTATTTATATCTGGTTACTTGCTTCCGGTTTCACGTTAACAACATATACAAAAGACTTAATCTTGCCCCATTAAATGAATTATATTTGTACTTAACGAGACTACAAACATAGTTCTAAGAACATTAGACCATTACCTTGTATGTCTTAATTATCATTAACACTTACAATAACTTAGGAGCTTCTTTTTTTTCTTTCTTTTTTTATTTATTTTTACTTAAAAATTTCCACCTTCTCCCTTCCTCCCATTTCCCTCCCCCTTCCCCCATCCCCCTCCCTCTCCAGTCCAAAGAGCAGTCAGGGTTCCCTGCTCTGTGGGAAGTCCAAGGTCCTCCCCCCCCACTCCATCCAGGTCTAGGAAGGTGAGCATCCAAACAGACTAGGCTCCCACAAAGCCAGTTCATGCAGTAGAATCAAAACCCAGTGCCATTGTCCTTGGTTTCTCAGTCTGAGTAGCTTCTTTAAGATTAGAATTTTAGCCGGGCGATGGTGGCGCATGCCTTTAACCCCAGCACTCGGTAGGCAGAGGCAGGCTGATCTCTGTGAGTTCGAGACTACAGAGCTAGTTCCAGGGTAGGCTCCAAAGCCACAGAGAAACCCTGTCTCGAAAAACCAAAAAAAAAAAAATTGATTAGAATTTTACAATTTTATCCCCATTAAGTTTGAGCCTTAAACATTTGAATAAAGGGTTTAATTTAACCCTTGAGTAACAAAATAAAACTGGAAACTATAAATGCAGTCTGCAGACAGACTGGGAGCCTCTGTTTTCTGATTCTTCAACAGTGTGTATTTACAGAATATCACAGTTTTTGTATGACAGTTTATCTCAAAGAACTAAAGCTTAACAAAGTTTTAGCAAAGACGAAGAAGCTAGGCATACATCTTCAAGTTAGTTTTTGCTAACTGAATGGACCTTAGTAATTTATAAACTTTATCAAATCTACTTATTAATCAAACATATGCCATCCCTATCTAAAAGTTTCTAGAAGCCTCAGGTTGAACACAGTTAGAAGAGATATAAGCGGTTAGATAAACATCTCTCTATAGTCTCTGTTAGCATAGAAGACCTTAATCATCAAACATAGGTTGTTTCGAAGCCATGTTTTCCATAAACCTTGCTCATGGTTTTGTACTCATTTGTTTTTGTTTTTGTTTTACTTTCAGGACAAGAGTCATCATATAAAAACCCATGAACTGACAAATCCTGGGATACAGAAAGTTTGCACAATGGTCATCAGAGAGAGAGAGCGATGTCCCAGGTCACAGAGAGGCATCCATTTCCGTGCAATGGGTACCCAGGAGGCTGAGAGAAGCTGCTGGGTGCACCAGTGTGATTGCTTTAGCAGTAGCGGGCTCCAGGAGCTGACAAAGACGAAGCAGGCAGCTCCTAGGTGACATCTACCCAAGTGCCAGGAAAGAGCAGGTGCAGGGAAGAAGTGACTGAAAAGGTAGACTCCAAAATTTGGAATCAAATGTGATAAGTGGCAGAATCCAGGAGAAACAAATGGCCCATAGCTTAGGAGAGTCAAAGCAGCAGCTTGGTTCGGTTAGGATAGGTTAAGCATTTTGGGAAGGGGTCCATTTATGCATCTCCTGCATCTCTGCACCAGATATATAAACTAACAACATGACCACTTCATGGTATGGTTAAGGGGAAGGTTGTTTTTGTTTTATTTTTGTTTGTTTGTTTGTCTTAAAGGAGATACGGGAGAGAGAACCTTTGCTTATGTTGAAAATAATAAAGTTACATCTATAAGTCATAGATGCCACTCAGACAATAGGAAGATGCCAATTGAATTCCAAGACTTTGTTTCATTTGGATATATATCCATTAGTGGGTCGATAAATTATATGATAGATAGATAGATAGATAGATAGATAGATAGATAGATAGATAGATGATAAATATAGGTGATTGATAGATAGACAGACAGACAGACAGATAGATAGATAGATGATAAATATAGATGATAGATAGATAGATAGACAGATAGATATAGATAGATAGATAGATAGATAGATAGATAGATAGATGATGGGCGTGGTCGATTGATAAATAACCAGACCAGCTCAATTCAAAAGATTTTAATAATTGAGGGAAAACTTACATGACCAAAGATCCCGCGAAAGCCAGGAGTACAGGAGGCCAAAGAGGAAAAACAAGCGCACATGGATGTTTTTATTGGCTATTTGTGGCCCCAGGGGGAACACACCTTATACAGCACACGATTGGCTGAAGTCCCCCGTCAGATAGATAGATAGATAGATAGATAGATAGATAGATAGATAGATATTTTTTGGTTTTTTAAGACAGGGTTTCTCTGTGTAGCTCTGGTTGTCCTGGAACTTGGTCTGTAGACCAGATTGGCTTCAAACTCAGAGATTTGCCTGCTTCTGCCTCCCAAGTGCTGGGATTAAAGGCATGTGTCACCACCACCCAGCTAATAAATTACATTTTTGTTTTATTCTTTTTAATTTTTTAGGCTCGCACTAACAATCCCATGCATGTGTGAGGTATTTTGTCCCTTGTCACCTCCTGCTGCCCTCTCTCGTCCCCTCCATCGCCCTCCATAACTCTCCCCCTTCAACTGAGTTTAGGGCTTGCTCGAGCGTGCACGAGTGCGGGGTTATTTATTGGATTGAGGGGAACTATTAAGTGGCTACATTCCTAAAGAAAAATGACTACCAACTGCCAGTAGCTGCTCAGCTAGGTGTGGTGCCTCATGTGCCCCTCCACCATCCATACGATCACTGGCTTTTTCATGTGCAGGCAGGGCCCAACCATGACAAACTCAGTACAGACCCGAGTCTCAGTTTACTGTAAGGTTCCAGGAAAGACCACAAACTGAGACCACCCAGGAAAAGACCATCCAAGGGAAAAGTACCTAACGGTCCAAAGGAAATTCCTAACATTCCAACCATTATAGAACCATTGTAGACAGGATCACCTGAAGCTCCTTAGCACAGCACACACCCATCCCCTTTCACCAGGACACCCCTAGACAAATGTCTATCAGGGGTCCTGAACCTTAGAAATCCCTCGCCCCAACCTCTGCTATGATGAAAACCCACCTCAACTGAGCTCGAGGCTCTCTGATCGCAGCAATGCATTGAACACATAGAGAGTCCGAGTTTGAACTTGAATAAAGGCTCTTTGCTTTTACATACGGGATTCAGTCTCTGTGGTGTTTTTTGGAGGGTCCCTGTGATGTAGGAATAGCAGTAAGCACAGATGTCATAAGCTCATGAATGCAATGGTCAGGTCAAGTTCAGAAGACCACACTTCATATCACTCCTCCCCACCCTCCAGCTCCACAGTCTTTTATATGTATATGCACATCTTGACTGCATGTTTGCCTGGGCACTGAGCATAGCATGAGTGTCTGGCATATTTAGAGGCCAGCAGAGGGCACCAGAGCCCCTGGAACTGGAGTTACAGACAGCTCTGAGGCACTAACAGAGTGATTGCTGGGAATTGAACCCATATCCTCAGGAAAAGCAGCCTGTGCCTGATGTCGAAGCCATTTCTCCAGGTCCTCCTACATTCTGTTTGTCCTCCCTTCTATGAGTTAGGGCTGGGGAAGGAAGGGTATGTTTTGTACAGTCCAGAGGATGCTCTATGGTGGCCATTTTTCCATTCATGTATGAATGGGGTTATTAAGTATACCACAAGCCAAAGGAATAGAAGAAATAACAAATGCTAGCTAGACAGACAACTAAAGCAAAACACCATCAAATTGGGCACCCAAACACCCAGCATCTACACTGCAGCTGGTTCTGATGCCAGCTAAGTAACGCAGCAGCAACAACGTGATGAACTTGGCTGTAAGTACCAGGGTAAGTAGGCAAAAGCAAAATTTCTTCCATGTCCTTCTGTCTGGGCTGCTGCCGTCTTCCTGCTTCTGATAATCCGATCGGAACATTCCTCACAGGCTGCCAGGGGCTTGCTTCAGTTCATTCCAGAGGTAGTCAAACTGACAACCAAGAATAACTATGATAATATTAATACCAAATATACAAAAAACAAAATCAAGTAGTGTTTTGTATGTGTGTGCACATGCAAGGTCTGTGTGTCGAGGCACAGGGTCTCACACACGTGAAAGTCAGAGGTGACGTTTTGGAGTCAGTTCTATCCCTCCACTTCTATGTGAAATCCAGGGATCAAACTCGGGCACCAGGCTTGCGCATCAAGCATTTTTATCCATTGAACCAACTCACCCATCTACCTTTCTTTCTTTAATTTCAGAGAGGTTCATGTTTAGGTGGAAGCCCTATTGACGTCCATATATACCCCAAAAGGTTGGAATGTTTGGGATCTCCAGCTTGGGGCCCATCCCATGCTCAGGTCTCACTTCTCCCATTCCAAACCCCACCTTCAGTGCACCAAGCAGCAGCCCCTCCCCTGGAGCTGCCCTCTTCAAAATCCACCCCTGAGAAAGCCTGCCAAGAGTCAGCCCCTCCTTAGGGCTGCTCAAGTCCACACCTATAGGCTACTTAAAACCTGGTAGCCATATTTGTCACATGATTCCTCTCCTGCTCTCCTAAGGGCCACCCAGGAGTTACTTTGCTCTGTTCATTAAACCCGGATTTAATAATTCGGTTTGACTGGCTTATTACATTGGCAGTGACGGATTTCCATAAACCAGGGATTCAAAACTTATCAGTTCATTTCTTGTTCTAAATATGTCAGTGAAATGAAGAACTGAATCCAAGTTTGGTTCACTGGACTCTTTGACTTCTAATTTGTAGGAGATATTTAAATTCCTTTTGGTAATTCCTTCTGCAACAAAAGTCCTGCCACTTTGGGGTTGGGACAGACTAGAACTGATGGTTCTTGGGGTAGTGATTCATGAGCCTAAACAAGAGAAACACAGAGAATGACTCAGATCAAGTATGCTACAGACCCAGCAAATGTGTGTCTACTCTGGAGGTTAATATTCATTTTTCATATCCATTTAAAATGCATGATTGTCGTCATCAGAGAGGTTCATCCAGCAGCTGGTGGGAGCAGATGCAGAGACCCACAACCAAACATTAGGCGGAGCTTGGGAATTCCAGAGGAGAGGAAGGAAGAAGGCAAGGAAGGATTGTAGGAGCCCCGAGGGATCAAGGATACCACAAGAAAACAGCCCACAGAATCAACTAAGCAGGCCTCATAGAGGCTTATAGAGACTGAATCCACAATCATGGGCCCTGTATGGGTCTGAGTCAGGTCCTCTGGATATATGTTATGGTTGTATAGCTTAGTCTTCTTGTGGGACTCCTAACAGTGTGAGTGTGGATGTCTCTGTCTCTTTTGCCTGCTTTTGGATCTGTTTTCTTCCTGCTGGACTGCCCTTAATATGAAGGGAGGCGTTTAATCTTATTACAACTTGATATGCCATGTGTTGTTCTTAATTTCTGTTTGTCCTATGGGGGTAAAGACGATTACGCAGGGAAAAGACACAGACACGCGGCGGTACCACGTGGTACACTTTTTAATGGGAGGGGAAAACACACTAGGAAAAGTGAAAGGAAGGGACAAGGGAAGGGATAATAAAAAAAAGGGGCGAACTTGTGGCTTGTCCTTGCTTTTAACAGAGGATGCAAAGGCTTCTGGGAAATGTGTCCCACGCTTGCCGTCCAGAGGGATGTTGGGAGTTGTAGTGTTGCAAGGGAACAACACCATGTTCGTTTGACATCTCTGGGAGGCCCACCCTTTTCTGAAGGGAAAGGAGAAATGAATCCACAGGAAAAGGGAGATTTGGTGGGGGGAGTAATGCGGGGAGGACTGGGAGGAGAGGAGAGGAGGGAAACTGCAGCTAGAATGTAACAGATCGGAGAAGAATAAAGAAAAAAGACGCATGATGGTAATTGTCTCTCTACGCTCACTCCGTGCCCAGTATTTGCCAGTAGTTGCGCTGTGTGGTTGCTATATTCTTTCTGGTCCTCACAAAGCCCCTGCAGGCAGCTGTAAACATCTGTATTTGCAGTTGAAGACACTGAGCCCCCAGGAGTTTGGACAATGTATGCCATGAAGCAATGACTGCAGATGTGACCCACGTGTGTGGGACACAAAGCCCTCTTTCTCTTCTTCCCCTGCCTCGGTGGTTCTCACAGCAGTTGTGTATTTTCTATCAATGTCGTCGTTGATTCGATGCCTCTCAAACACCTTTGAGACCATCTCCAGCTTGCAGTAGAGTTTCAGATGCCACAAGACTTTTTCCTCAAGCACTGAGAGGAAGTTGCCGGTACATTTGGAACTGCCACTCTAAACACTCCAAATGGAATTCCTCCAGATTCATTCCCTCACACAACACAGACATCAAATCAGGAAACAAAGGTACTCATTACACATTTCTCTAACCTCATCCTCAGGCTGAGCTCCACCCGGGCTCCTCCACCAACTAAGCCAAATCTCACCTGTATTTACCTGTCGGGCCTGCTTTAATTTCTTTATTGGTTTACGTTTAGGTGTTCTGATTGCATGTGACCATGTGCAGGCTTGGTGCCAGGAAAGGGCATGTTATGGTTTTGGTCCCTTTAAGAGACAAGCCACACCCATTCCCCTCCCCATCCGCTGAGGCAGGCTGATCTTCAGCTTCCAGCCTGAGCTCGCTCTCTTTTCCATCTTCCTCTCGGAGAGGCAGCTTTGCTTCTGCCTCTCTCCCCACTTCTCTCTTCCCCCTTCTCTGTCTCTTTCTCCTCTTCTCTCTCGCTCGCTCTCTCTCTCGCTCTCTCTCTGTCCCCCCCCTTCACCCTTCCTCCTCCACAACCCCCTGAATAAACATTCAACCTCACCCTGCATGTCGTGTCTATCCATGTTTCTGTCTTCTGCCAGCCCACCATGTATCTCCCTGCCTGGAACCAGCCATTGCTCGGGGACCAGCACCCGTCTCTGCCTGGGGCCCACTGCCTGCTGCCACATGGCCCGCCACCACTGCTCTGGGACCAGCAGCTGTCTCTGCCTGGGACTGGCTGCTCCCAGGGCCCGCTGTCTGCCACCACATGGCCCGCCGCCACCATTTGGGACTTACAGCATTTCTGCTGCCTACTGCCGCGGGGATCTTGCAGCATTTTTTAAAAAAGAACAACAGCATCAGATCCCGGGGACTGGAGATGAAGATGAGTGTGAGCAGGCACGTGGGTGCTAGGAATGGAACCCAGGGCTCCTGGGAGAGCAGTGGTGTTCTCAGCTGCTGAGCCATCAGCTCTCCAACCCCTCAATTTGTTTGTTTGGTTGGTTTTTTGTCTGTTTGTTTGTTTGTTTTTGAGATAGGGCCTCTCTTGGACTGTCCTGAAACTCCCTGGACCAGGCTGACCTTGAACTCACAGAAATCCACCAACCTCTGCCTCCTGAGTGCTGGGATTACAGGCACGTGCTGTAGCTGCCTAGCCCTTCCTTAATTCTAACAACGTGAAACGTTCCTTCTTTATCCCACACCCCTCTTCTCTCCAAACCCAGAGGCTGGTTATTAGGTTATTAGGTGTTGCTATACAATACTTAGTTTCTGTTATCAAGTTACAGACTTTGGGAGCACCTGGGAAGGGTTTCCGGGAGGCATTGTCTTCATTTATCATTCACTGACCGGACACACAGCCTAAAAGTGGGCAGCACCATTCCCTAGACTGGGTCTTGGGTTGTGTAAAAACAGGGAAAACCAACACACCACCGGCTTCCCTTTCTGCCCTTGCCTGTGGCTGTCTAACTTTAGGTTTCTTGACCTCTCTGGGAGGAGGGCTTGTGAGCAGAACTGGGAGCTAAAAGAAAACCTTTCTGGCTTAAGGCATTTGGTGTACTGCATCACAGCTGGAGAAGGGTGTGAAAGTCTCACCAACTTCCCACTCAACTCCCTGGCCGCCTGGGGCAAGCACTGGGCTCACTGAGCCAGCTGCCTAGCATCTCCACCCCACCCCCACACCTTTCTCCTTTCTAACCCTTGGTGTTTTGGAAGATGATGAATGTCTCAACTTGGATTTACCTGGTTTCCTCATGGTTAGACTTCAGCAGGAGTATCACAGGAGTGGTGCTGTTCTCAGGGCATTCTGTCTGATTCTGGGGCTCTCTCATCACCTGTTCCACTGGTGTCTGCTAAGGTTCCTCCACTACAAAGTTAGCTTATTTTCTTTGTGATTATCAGCTATTCTCTGGAGAGATCCCCTGAGACAATATAAACATTCTGCTCCTCGAAGCATTTATATACTTATGTCTAGCGGTTTCTGTCTATTCCATTGTTATCATTGCTCTGTCTTCAGGTTTCATCTCTTTTAGAATAAATAATAACCAAGAATCTAAATGGTTAGGTGTGCCATTCTGCAATCAAAGGGCTGATAAAACAAGCCAGCGAATGGCAGAAACTCCATGTCTGAGTAAAACTGAGTGAAATGTCGTGAGACTGAAACCAGACATGGAGCCTCATCAAATAAAACCTGTAACAGTTGCCTTCAAGATGCAAGTATAAAGGGCAAATTCTTTATTTCCAGCTGAAGCCACCTTCTACTATGTAACAAGTGGAGTTTCTGTGGAAGTCAGCAGAAGGTGAGGCGCTTGGTCTGACAAGGGTGGTACGTGGGCACGTGATGAGGAGCTGCGCACTTGTTAGAATGTCGAGATTTCTCCTCCCTTCTGGGAATCCACGGCAATCATGCTGAGTACAGAGAGCGCTGCAGAGTGCACGGTGCCCTTATCATTTACCTGATGAACCCCACAGTCTCACCGCTGCCTTTTCTCTCCTCCCCATACCAGCTGGAGCAGACCTGCACTTTAGCCCAGGAGTGAGCCTGCACAGACCCTAGGTGACAATCCTTGGTGACCTGCAGCAGTCTGCCTTTGAGGGTTCAGAGAAGCTTGAATTACTTCTTCAGATGCCTACAGGTGCTGTGCTTAGAGAACCAAACAAAACCACCATTATCATCAACGACAGCATCGCCAACTGCCAAGCAGAGTGCTTGTACTTCTTGAAGGGGCAAACAGTAGCCTAGATGAATCCGAACCCTAGAAGGAAAATGTACCATTTTCTAGAGTTTACCGACTCTGGAATAACAACTGTATTGTACTATCACTGTGCCTGTGCAAACAGTTTACGCGACTGCATGGAGACAGAAATACATATACAAGAAAAGGATTGAGTCAATAAAAATGTTACTTTTTCTGTTTCATTGTTTCTAAGGCCAGTAAAGCCCTCATCAATTAAATGAGCTCTCTCTTTACCAGTTGATGTTGGGTGTCAAAGTACACACACACACACACACACACACACACACACGGGTCATTTTATGTGTTCCCTAATTCCCTAACTGAAATCTGCAAATAATCCCCAAGTCCTTTTGCCAACTGTTCAATGTCTATCCACAAGCCTTCACCAAAACTATTACCTATCTTCTATTTTTCACCCATCTGTATAAGGATAATAAATAGTAACATGGTAAAAGTCTGAGTATCAAAAAAGACAAGAAAGAAAACTTGAAGATTTGCAAAGCTCCCAGACTACCTATTTAAACTAACTAATTTTAAATTGACAATATTTATAGCCACATAAATCAAAAATCTCAAAATATTATTATTATTTTTGTCTGTTTGAGACAGGGTCTCTCTCCATAGCCCTGGCTGTTCTAACCAATCTGTAGAGCAGGCTGGCCTCTGTCTCACAGAGATCCTCCTGCCTCTGCCATCTGAATGCAGGGATTAAGGGTGTGCATTGATTGCTATGCCAAGTTATTTTTAAACCAGATCTTTGTGCCCCATGATTACCTTTAGGTGTTTCTTGTGCAACCTTTTCTTAGTTTCAGAGAGCTGGGTGTGGTGGCGCACACCTTTAATCCCAGCTCTTGCTGGGGCAGAAGCAGGTGGGACTCTGTAAATTAGAAAGAAGTCAGCCTGGTCTACAGAATTCCAGGACAACCAGGACTATTGCCCAGAGAAACTGTCAAAAACAAAAACAAACAAAAAGAATTATTTCATACGCTTCTTAAACTATTTGCAAGCCTACACGGGAGCTAAATTCATGACTTTGGACACAGAATAAGGCTCGTATGAGGTGATCTGCTCGGATGATGGCATGTCTTCTTTCAGCAGATGTTTTGCAGCAGTGCCCGAGTGTAACATGAGGGCCTGCTTGTTGGGGTTTCTGTCCTGCCCAGTTCCTACAGCTGGTAAGCCCCAAAGAAATTACACAGAGGTTTATATTAATGATAAACTGATTGGCCCATTAACTCAGGCTTTCTTATTAACTCTTGTAACTTATATTAACCCATTATCATCTATGTTAGCCACATGGCTTGGTACCTTTTTCGGTGGGGCAAGTCACATCCTGCTTCTTTGGTGTCTGGGAGGGACTTCAGAAAGAGATTCCTTCTTCCCAGAATACTCCTATTCTGATTGCCCAGCCTCTACTTCCTGTCTGGTTGTCCCGCCTATACTTCCTGCCTGGCTGCTGGCCAATTCGCGTTTATTTAAAACCTAATTGACAGAATACAGAATTGTCCCGCACCACCTGAATTTAGGTTTTGCAGTCCAGGGTAAGAGGTTTCTACATTTCTACCAATGTGCAGCAGTTTCTAAATAAGACCTTTTCCAGTTGATCCTACCAGAAAATCACAGACTTCCTCCACTGCTGTCTCATTTCCCATCTCAAAAATCTTCATTTTTATTTATTTGTCGTAAGTATCTGGGTGTTTTGTCTGCATGTAAGTCTGTGTGCCACATGCATGTAGTGCGCATGAGGCCAGAAGAGGGCTTTGGATTCCCTGGGACTGAAGTTACAGATGGTTGTGACCCACCAAATGGGTACTGGGAACAGAACCCCAGGTCCCCTGGAAGAATAGCCAAGTGTTCAGCCATCTTTCCATCCCACAATCTTTTAAAAATCAATGAACAAATATTGATTTAATCTTCTATAGGTCAGAGAAACACACTCTCCCCAGATATTAGCAAGGGTATTGGAACCACCTCCATGTGCGCAGGGTACCTCTCAATTAGATATGCCAGGACCCATGTAGGCTTTGACTCTCTCCATCATGGATTTCATTCTGACAATATGTGCCTCCAAATTCACTAGACATTGTAGGGAAAGCCACAAAGGATTAGTCTGAATCCCATCCCCTCAGTGATTTGCAGAAGCTCCTTCTCTGTGCCTCTTACTTTATCTCTAGTTGAGGAATTTCTCTCAAATGAACGAGACATGTCTACCACGCGGCTTCCTATGAAATTACTGTTTTTTTTTTTTTTTACTGGTTCCTAATAATGGTTACTCCCAAGGTGTCAGCAGGTGTTTTTGTGAAGTGTTTATAACCCTCCTGCATTAACTAGGAAAACTCTCTTCATGAGACATATGCACATTAAGCACTCAGAGCATATGTGACTTAGAGGCTAAGGGGTTGTTAGTTCACCTTAAAATCCTAGGTTACAGTTCAGTCCGTCCCTGTGGGGAGCCAGTGCCGGAGCTTCCCACAGCTCACCGCACCACACCAGTCAGGAGCTAAGAGAAATGAACGCACCCATGCTGCCTGCTTCCTCGCCTTCTTCACAGTCCTGGACTGTCAGTGAGCTGATCTTCCCACATCAATTAACAATCAAAACAATCCTCTAACCTCCTTAATGACACATCCATAGGCCAACCTCATCTAGAAAATTCCTACAGCTCTTTCCCAAGTTCATGCCTGGCAATCTGAGTTACAACCTCAAGCCCCACATGATAAAAGAACTGATTCCAACAAGCTGCCTTCTTTCTTCCACACATGGGTTGTGGCATGTGTGCGTGTGAGCTTGTGTGCTCTCTCTACACACACAACTAAGGTAACTTAAGACTCTCTTCCTAGGTTACTCTAAGCTAGGTAAAAGCGACACAAACTAGCCAGCCTATCAGTCATCATTTAATTATCCAGAATCACTCAAATGTTCAGTACCCTTCCTTTACTGATACATATGACAGACTTATAATTTTGAGCAGGAAAAAAATCAGTTCTTGAAAGTTCTGTTATATCCATCCCATTTAAATGGAATACTAACCATGGATATAAGAAGCCTTCTAAACGATGGCATCTCAACCTTAACATGCCTGTAGCCCATGAACTTCTGAACATGATTTACATTTAGGACCATTGGAGACTGTGCATGAGTCTACATTTTTCTGCATTGCCATCGACAGCTCTACTAAAGAAACACATCTATAAAGAAGTCGGGTTCTTATGACTAAAATGCCAACATTTGACAATTTAAAGGAGCATGCCCATAATCTCAGCCCTTGGTATGTACAAGAGTTAAAAGACAGCCTAAACTATATAAATAGGGGAAAAAAATTCATTGCTTGAAAAATATAATCTTCCTCTCTTCAATCTAGGTGTTCATACACTGGTTTGCACCTGGGATCACAGCTAGAGGCTAAAGCAGAAGGTTTAAGACCAGTCTGGAAATACTGGTAGGCCTCCAAAAAAAAATATTACAGCTCAGTGGTTCAGTATAGGGGAAGAAAAAAACAAAGTAAAGCTTTATTGATAATGCCTGCTATTGATAATAGTTACTGTTACATAGCCACTAAAGTTTCATTTTCCTTTTGCAAGATATTTTGAAGCATTACTTTTTCAATTTCCTATACAAAACACCTCTGAAGATCTTGGTGCAATATTGATCCTGTTGAGCACAAGTTCCTAGTCTGCCTTTCTTACCAGCACCCAGATGAAGGTCTCGGAGTGTGTCAGTCTAGGTCCAGAAGAGACTTGTCAAAATATATCAGACTTGGGGTGACACTTCTATTGACTCAACTTGTAGTGCCGAGTGACGCCTGGCTCCATACCAGAAAGGTGGCTTCAGAAAAGACAAGCAAGCATGAAGAGAGCAGGGCTCAACTGCTTTAGCTGTCAAGTCTCAGTGACTGTCTACCATTCTTCCATACTACTGAACCCTGGCTGCCCAGCACCACGACTGTAGGTCCACACACAGCAGCATTCATGCTGCAAGTTCTTTCCTTCAAGTCAGAGAAAACTGTATTCCTGAAGAAAGCACATTATTTTACTTGTGAACATCATGCTTTTTCAATTTTCTAAACCTTGTTCTACTTACAGAACTTACTGTTGTAGAGAAAAATTGAGCACCAAACTGTTAAGGGTTAGAGCCTTCTCAGAAATGGGAATTACAAATGTTTCCCCAACTGTTACTGTATCTAAACCTCTTTATTGCTGATAAGCAGATCTCTAAAGGAAAAGTAGTTGACATACAACTAACTTTAAAATACTGCCAATGCGGAATCTGAAACTGCATTGGGTTCTATTTGAAAGAAGTTATTTAAAATATGCTAACAAATTAATAACCGATTTTGTATAAAAACTAAACACTTTGTTGTTTTTGGAGCACAGTCTTTGTAGCCCATGATGGCCTCAAATTCACCAGATTCCTGAGTGCTGACATCAAAAGTATGCACTATGACAACCATAAATTAAGCAAAGTTAAAATCTATTACAAAGTACTCTCGAGTAAAAGGACAGTGATAATTTTTACACTATCGTTTTGAAATTAACATTTATATTGATTGCATCTTGTTAGCACAGTTGTCTTCCCAACGACATACATGCTCTTTACACTGTGGGGAACAGACCGCTGGGGCTCTGGTTTTGCTTCAGTCACCACCACCACTGTAACCATTTGCAGTGTGGGCTTCCCGTTCTATCTTCATCAGTTCCACTTTTAAGACAGAGAGAAGTTCAGGATCAGAGAACTCTCTTCCTTCCAGAGGAGCATGACATGCTATCCAAATGGGTCCTAAAGCAAACCCCCAGCACTGGCTAAACCACAATGCTAAACTTGGCTAGTATCTTCCACAATTTTTTTTTCGTTTTTTTTTCTTTTTTTTTTTAAATATACCTTCTTTTTAATTTATTTATTTATTTTGGTTTTTCGAGACAGGGTTTCTCTGTGGTTTTGGAGCCTGTCCTGGAACTAGCTCTTGTAGACTAGGCTGGTCTCAAACTCAGAGATCCGCCTGCCTCTGCCTCCCGAGTGCTGGGATTAAAGGCATGTGCCACCACCGCCCAGCAACACAATTTTTTTTAACTTAAGATTTCCCTTTGTTGTTCTTTTATATTTAAATATCCAGGTCAACAAGCACATCACGCTCGATTCAGCTCCTTCCACTGCAAAACATTTCCCAATTTCTCTTCGTTTTCAAACTTCACTTTGTGACCTTTATAGTTTTCTTCAATCTTAATTTTTTTTCAATGATTTCTTCCAAAATGAGGCTACATCTAATGTTATTACCCAACTTAGGGGAAGCATGAAAAGAATTCAAATTACTCTACAATATCCCACAGACCAATACATGACATTCACATCAGCAATCTTACATTTAGAAAACCAGGTGATCGCAGCATGGGCAGCAGACTTTTCAGGGACTCGAGTGCAGAGGAAAACTAAATTTCAGAGGAAGAGCTCTCAGAAAAACAGACTATCTCTTGAGGGGAAAAGGTTGAAGTTAAATAATAAGGAAAAAATTCCAAAGAGATGGAAAGAAAAGACCACTTTAAGGATTATAAAAGTTATATTTATTCACGATGCTACATTTATTGCATTCCCTTAGAAAAATGGAGAACTGCTTATGTACCCAATTTGCACATATAAAACTTTATACAAATGATGTGTAGCACATAAAGGCCTCTGGGTATTCCTGCTTCAGGGTCTCCAGTTAGCAAGTCTATTCCATACAAAATAAAAATTGGAATTACACTCCATCTTGCTACTAAGACTTTAGAAGTTATTTTAAAATATAATAAAATAAAATTTTCATTTACTCTAAAAACTCAAAAATACTATAAACTGGGAGGGTATATTCTATTAGTATTATAACAATAAGACAGATTCACACCTCAGTTTGGCTGGGTCAAATTAAAAAAAAAATCACCTTACTTCTGACATTATCTACGTTGTGGCTGTTGCAGCCCGTTTGACAAAATATTTACCAAATACTAAAAAAAAAAAAAAAAAAAATTCCGGCTACAAAATTATACACCACCTTCAAGAACCAGGAAATACTAAATGTCTTTGGCTATACAACTAAAAAGGCATTCATCCAATGGAACAGGGCACACTCATCTCAGAACCACAGAATCAGAAAGTGTAACAGAAATACACATAGAAATCATAACTTGTCTTGCCTTCCTCCATTCTATAGTAAGCAAGAATGCAATTTACACAATCTTTCCAGATGAGACTCAATAGTACTACAAAAAAAGTCAAAGGCAAAGAATGTAAAGTAAAATAATTACACACTAAGTGGAGTCTTGAAGGGACAAATGTTCTTTGTCATATTTTTTACTTGTTTGTGTGTTTTAAGCCATACAAGTGTTAGAGTTGTAGCCAATAAAAAGCCACAATCCTTACAAATGAAAATAATAGAAAAATAAACCAAATGAAACATTTATTAATAAATGAAGCCTGTTTTATTACTTCAAATGTTAATGATAAAAAAATTTTTAGCACAGCTGTTGCATTTAAAAAAGTGAGACTACATCCTATGTTTCTAGCTCAGTAAGCAGATGGAGCTGATGTCTTTGAATGACATAACAGTTGAGCACTGTACAGCACATCTTATGAAGACCCGTAAATTAAAGAACTACTAGTTTAGTGATAGAAGACAAATAAGCGTTCATAGTTTCAGCTTCTTTTTTCTTCCTCGACCATCAGGGGCGCCATCCATTTTACGCTTCTGTGTCTATGAACAAACACAACAATTAGTTCTCATGACAAGACTAAACTAATATAAACATTAATATATTCTCACAATGCTGTACCACATTAGTAGTTAACTAACATGACAGGGGACTTTTCTCCAGGGCTACACAACAAATCTTTCAAAACCACTATCAAATCTCCAAATAATTTACCATTACTGATAACAAGATGCCGGCTCCCTCCTGAAATACATTCAATTCAAACTGCTAACACATTTCTAAGACAGGTGGTAAAGCTATTGTTTCCCTAATATTCCTTGAAGTCTCCTAAAATTTCAAAAATAAGAACAAGTAAAGCCTGGCAGTTGATGGTGCACGCCTTTAATCCCAGTATTTGGGAGGCAGAGGCAGGTGGGTCTCCGTAAATTAGAGGCCAGCACGGTCAACTGAGCAAGTTCTAGGATAGGCAGACCTACCAGAAAAACTCTGTCTCAAAACAAAGTAAATAAACAAAAATAACAAGTGTGCACTCTTGGTAATCAGAAGACATGCTTTTCCATATGGAGTGCATCAAGATCAGTTTGTATTTTCAGGTAACTGAAATGTATTATTTACAAAGAAAAAAGACAAAACCAAACATAATGGAACAGTGTTCACATACTCTGAAGGGTAAGTAGTAGTGGTGGGTTTTCTGGAGATGGCTAGTGGGTAAACTGCTTCTCATGAAAGCACGTGGACCTGAGCTCGGAGCCACAAAACTCATTAAAACCCAGACAACCCCAACAATTAGGGTATGAGGGCTAGGGGGAGAAGAGGTGCATAGGACAACCAGCCTAGACAGAATGGCAAGCTACAAATTCAGTTGAGACTTTTTTTCTCAAAAATTAAGGTGGCTTAACTGATTGTCAACTTCTACCTCACAAAGTACTTCCACACACATATATATGCATAATACACACAGACACACACACAAACACACACCCAAAACTGCATCACTCACATACATCTATATATTTTACATATTTGTAAATACTCACCGAAGGCTTTGGTCCTCTTTTCTTTTTCTCTGCCTTCTCCTTTTCTTCTAGTTCCATATTTTCTCTTTCAATCAAAGTAATTAAAGTATTACATCTCCTCTGGAGCTCCTGCATTGTAAATATACATGGGAAACGTGTTATTTCTAACTACATATTGTCAGAACTTCAATATCTAAATAAAGGTAGGTTTTAACAAACAGAAAAATCACCCATATATTCCCAAAAGATTAATAAAAACAAACAAAAAGAAGTTAATTTTTACTTACAGACCATACTATGAGGATATAAAAAGCAAAGCAAATACTTAATGTTTTTACTTCATTCTTTAAAGCTGCACAAACATAGCTGGGGGAAGATAGCTCAGTAGTAGTGTGCCAATAGACAAATAAATACTGATAAACAGTAAAGCTCCATACTAGTGTATATTCTTTATAATCATTCCTCCATTGATCATTTAGGTACTAATGCAGCGAAAATGAACATCTAACATATGCAATAAACTGCCTAGGAACGCTGGACTACTTATATTTAAAGGTTAACATACAGAATTCAAAAACAAAATCACCTAGAACTTAAGATATGAAAATAATCTTTTCTTTAAAAGTATTATCATCGTATTTTATGGCAGTAATATACAGAGCTACAAAGTCCATATGAGTTTTGTCTACCTCCTCTCTCTACCAATATGTAATACTTTGTGAGGCAAAATCCCTCTGCATCACTATTTGCTAGCAGTACATTTCCTTACAGACCAAAAGTGTTTTGTTTATTTAATCTCTTATATTAAAAGTAAGACTTCCACACAGACAACTACAGTAAAAATAAGTCTGAATGCCAGGTAGTATGGCACACATTTAATCCCAGAATTCTGGAGGCAGAGGCAGGTGTGTGAGTTTGAGGGCAGTCCAGTCAACCAGGATAGCCAAGACTACACAAAGAAACCTTATCTCAAAAAAACAATACAATAATTTTGAACTACTTAGTAGAAACTCCATGCATGACTTAGTAATATTTTCAATAAAAGAGGTAAAAAACAATAAACAAAGATGTGTTCCCTTTAAAAAGCATAGTGCAACACACAGACCACTGATGTGCTGCACCATGCCTTTAACAGGTGCACACAGCGCACATACTGAAATCCTGTTAACTCCTGGACAAGAATTATGCCTCAACCTTTATCACAAAAGTATATATATATTTGATTATTCTGTGTGCCTTAACAGCGTATTAGGAAGGCAGTTTCAGAACTGGTTAATGTGTTACGTGGCACTACCTCATTACTGTTATGATAAAATTATTCCTTATAACTATATATGTAAAAGCAGTACCTTACATAAAAAACATAGGAGACTTTATTATCAACAGAATCTTTCAACCAACTATATATTTAAATAATATATCTATATAAACTGCAGGTCTTTATATCTACTGAAAAAAAATTATTTTCAGTAGTCAATTGTGAAAATATCACAAACTATCCATGGCTACGTATACTAGGAAGATATTTCAAATACACATACTTTGCCTATTCCTCTATGTTCTAAACTTAAGAATACTCAAATCTTCGTACATTTATTACTCTAACACAAATCAAAGATGAAATATAGAAAAGCAATCCAAAACTAAACTTTTTTGAAATCTAATTTGAAGATAGATGTTAGAAGTACACAGAACAAACTAAACCCTGTCTTAAATCAGTATAAGGAGTATTGCTCTGTGCCAATCCGCTGTTTTAAGAGCCCAAAGTCAGCATCCTGAGGGACAGACGGATGCCTGAAGAACACTTTTCTCTACAGGACTGTCCACTTGCAAACCCAAAAGTCATCATGTTCAGGTGAATTTGATGGCAGCATTTCTCCTCACTTAGAACCTCACTAAAACTAGTGCCAGAAACTAGTCCTATTATTGTATAAGGCAACATTAAAACATACAACATTAAAGGAGGACAACAATGTTTTCAAATTACCTCTAAATGTTCAAACTGTGACAGAGAAAAATAGAGGAAATTATTTAATTATTTTAATTTCTGAAACTAAAAATCTACCTCAAGGATTTTTTTTTTTTTTTTTTTTTTTTGAGACAGGGTTTCTCTGTAGCTTTGGTGCCTGTCCTGGAACTACCTCTGTAGACCAGGCTGGTCTCGAACTCACAGAGATCCACCTGCCTCTGCCTCCCGAGTGCTGGGATTAAAGGGGTGCGCCACCATCACCCAGCCTTCAAGGATATTTTTAAAAAGTCAAAACACTGAATATATTCTGAACTCTGCTGTGTTTTAAAAAAAAAAACCTTGGACACTTACCATTGCAGTTCTGGACTTGAGAAACCAATCAAATCTGAACTGAGGGGAGTTTCGAATACATTGGCGTAACTCATCATAAACATTTTCCTTGTCAAATCCAAGCTTGTGCAGCATACAAATAAGAAAACGATCCTCTTCTTCAGTATAGTTTTTTCCTTTGTTAGTACCATATGATATTCTTAGCTGATGAAAGGGTGCTTTGTACCGTCCAATCTATGAAAGTTATATTTTATAGTTATTATATAAAACACAAGTCCTATGCAACCCATTCTGCAAACTTACTTCATCCTTACTATAATATTTTTTTTTTTTTTTGCCAAACAGGGTTTCTCTGTGTAGCCCTGGCTGTCCTGGAACTCACTTTGTAGACCAGGCTGACCTCAAATTCAGAGATCCAACTGCCTCAGCCTCCCAAGTGCTGGGATTAAAGGCACCGCCATCACCAACCCAGCTAGTCTTACTATTATTATCCATAAATGTTTTTCCGTCTGGGTAGCAAGCCTCTTTTGCCCCTTGTCCTGTGGTACTTTACAGAAATGATGTAGGCCTAAGCTTTCTGACACCACTGAGGCAGAAGCTGAGTCCAGCACTTTTAAACTAGGTTATCAATATAATATTCGGGTAAACTATGTTTTAACAAAAGTTAAGTTTTTGTTGTTTTTTGAAAGAAATTTACAGTAATTTTTTCTTTAACATGGTTACCTCGTCATATTCAGAATAGTTATACTAGCTCCTATACTTGAATATACAAAGTACCTTTGTATCTAGTGCTTTCTTGATACTTATTCTTCTTTGAATTCTTGCCTCTCCCCTTTCAATCTGAGCCATAATCTTCTCTATGTCCTGAAGTTCATTACATCTTTCCCAGAACACAGCTGTAAGCAGATAAACAGAATAAATGGAGGAAAGGGGAAAATATAAAAAAGAAAACAGGAAGCTTCCAAAAAAAACCTCTATTCAACTCTCAAAAAGCGATAACATTCCTATATTAAAATAGGAAAGTATTACCTGAGTATTCAATGACTTCTTCTGGAGTTTTTCCTTCTACTTCTCTGGCTATATTTTCAATATCATCACGACCCCACTTCTCATTAGCTTTGATAAACTGGTTAAAATCTCTCTTATTCCAATTAGTAAACCCCTAAAAAGCAATAAGCAAAATATTTAATCACGGCACATTAAATTTAGAAAATAATGCTACTACAGTTACAAATGCATTTGGTATTATAGAAAACAACTCTTACTTTATCTTGACAAAGAGTTTTAGAGTCATTACTTTTCATGTATGCTCTTTTACCAGTACAGTACGGATTATTTGGAAGCCTGAGTCACTAACCCTAAATGGAAACTGTAAGGAATGCTGCATGGAAAGGTCCAATGACACTTTTTTTTAGCTTTCAAATACTATTAGGAGTTTGGGAGGAAAAGTAAGTAACAGATAGTAAAAATGAATAAGCAGAAAAATGCAAGAAAAAAAAAGCTTAAAAGATAGGTGAGCATATGAAGTAAAAGTGGAGAGGAGACATTGGGGCAAGGATTAAATGGGAAAAGAGGGTCAGGAGAAAGTAGAAACAGGAGGGAAAGGGTCAACCAAAACTAGGATATAAGAAGTCAAATGGAGGGGGAGAGGTGGCTCAGAGGTTAAGAGCACTGACTGCTCTTCCAGAGATTCTTTTTTCTTTTTTTTTTAATATTTATATTTATTTATTATGTATACATTGTTCTGTGTGTATGCCTGCTGGCCAGAAGAGGGCACCAGACCTCATTACAGATGGTTGTGAGCCACCATGTGGTTGCTGGGAATTGAACTCAGGACCTTTGGAAGAGCAGGCAATGCTCTTAACCTCTGAGCCATCTCTCCAGCCCTCTCTTTCAGAGATTCTGAGTTCAATTCCCAGCAACCACATGGCGGCTCACAATCACCTGTAATGAGATCTGGCACCCTTTTCTGGCCTGCAGGCATACATGCAGACAGATGGAACCTACTACTCTACATGCTACACCCTATGAAACTCTATTTAATAAAGAGCCAGTGAGGCCATATAGCATGCAAAGGTCCCTGCAGCCAAGCCTGATGACTTGAATTCAATCTTCAATCCCCAGAATCTACATGGTAAAAAGAATTGACTCCCTCAAATTGTCCACATACATGAACACAAGTACACATATATATACATACATACGCATGTATGTGTATATATATAATATTTATACAAAGATATTCTATATGGGTGGCTGATCCCAGAAGTCATGGAGATCAAACAAAACTCCTATTACCTCCTTATAAATTGTTGGTCAAGAAGGCTGAGAAATCCCGAACAACATAGGCTACTGCCACTGTTCCTGGTTGCCCACCACAACTAGAATATGAGAACTGATTACTGAAGACAGCTCACCATTTGGTTACAAGGTAGAGAACTCAAGTTGGAACTCAACTGGAAGCTTCCTTCCTGATGGCTGGCCTACACAGTGCCAGAAGTACTATCATACTATAGGGAATATCACAGAAAAGGGGACAGAAAGGATGTAAAAGTCGGGTGACAAGGAGGAGAGCTGTGAAATGTTACCTTCTGTGCATAAAAAGGCCATTATAATCATGAACTAACGGCAGTTGCAGCTGTTTGCACTAAACCTGCACAAGACTGGCCCTGTGGGTATTCAGTAATGGAGGAGACCACAGGGCTCTATCATCACTGGGGTACTGGGTATCTATGGATGCTAAGACAAGCAGAGGGGAAGTGTTCAATTGTGCAGCCACTAGTAAAGCCACCATGTTCCAATGGATAGTTCCCCACCCATACTCATACAAACAGATCAGTGGGTGACAACTATGGGACTGGAGTGGGGTTTGACAGTGGCGGAAAGGATTAGAGAGAAATGTTGGAGGCAACAGTTGTCGGAATGCATTGTGTGCGTATGATTGCCAAACAATAAATTCAATTTTTAAAAATGGGTAGGTTAAAGTCAAGATTCTCAGGCTGAAGAGATGGTTCAACCATTAAAGCTAGGTTCACAACAAAAATATTAAGACTGAATTTTCAAAGGTTTGAACCCCAAAGAATGCTTTAATAATGTTAAGTAGCATACATCTGACAGAGGATTAATATCTAGAATATACAAAGAACTTAAAATACTTAAACCCCAAAACTTAAAGAACCCTATTAAGTAAAAGTCTAAGGAAATAAACTGCCTTAAGAAAGTGAAATATAAATGATTAATGAATATATATATATCAATACAAATATATTATGAACATATATAAACTATCCAACTTTGCTAGTTATCAGAGAAATAAAAATTAAAATGCCATTGTAATTTTGTCTCACATCAGAATGGCAATCGAAGAAAATATCAAATACTGCCAAGGAAGTGAACAAAAAGAACTTAGCTCTTATGCTGCTGGTAGGACTTTAAACTAGTTCTGCTACTATAGAAGCCAATACAGCAGGTTTTTAAAACTTAATTTTGTATGTCTAAGTTTTCGCACAAATGTATGCCTATATTATATATATCCTGGAACTGGAGTTGTGGACATGTGAACTGCTATGTGGGGGCTATGAATCAAACCCTGGTCCTCTGCAAGAACAAATGTTTTAACCTGAGTCATCTCTCCAACCTTCTGTATGGCAGTTCTTTTACCCAAGACTCCAAGTCATTATGTCTGAGATACTTGTAAATCAATGTTTATTTTATTCAGCAATCATTCTCAAGAGCTAAGTTATAGGACCAACATAGTTATCCAACTACAGAAATAATGACAATGTAGAACAAGCAGTGTGTGGAAATTTTTTCAGCCATAAAGAAGTTACACTGTTTACAAAAACATGGATGCAGCTGGAGTTAATCTTCTAAGTGAATGAAGCCAACACCAAACAATGTGTGTGTGTGTGTGTGTGTGTGTGTATATATATACACACACACACACACACACACACATATACATATATATATTCTCATTTGTTGCATCTAGATTTTATAGACACTTAAAATTATTCATGTATATTGACACAAATGCAGAAGAGGGGAAGAACGAGCTCAACGTATGACGTATAGTTGGTATAAAAGTATCCTTATGTAGCACAGTACTAGGTACAGTGAATATTAAAATTTAGAAGTGTTTTAAATCAAGTACCATATAGAAATTTGTAATTGAGAAAACTTAGAACTCACAGAAAGCTAGCAATACTAAAGATAAGTTCTAAAGAATACCAACTCTACTGTACATAGTTTTAACCTCAACTAGTAATGAAAAACAAAACGCAGCATGTGTTCAAGTCTCCCCATGTTTAATTATCCTCCCCTGACTTCACAGTGCTGGGGATTAGACCCACAACACCACATGTGCTAAGGAAGCAGTCCAGTGCTGTTAGCCCCCCACTAATTATTGTCTTGAAAGCAGAAACTTGCACTATGCATGTCTCAACATACCTAAAACAGTACTTTACAACATAACTTTGTGTTCATCCAAGGTCATACCTGTGTCAGAAGCTTCTCTTTTTCCTCTAGCTCCTCATCATTGAGGGGCTCCGCTTCATCAATTTTAAGTTGTTCTTCTTTCTGTGCCTGTGCTGCGTTAGGTAGGTCAGGACTCCGAGGCACCTAACAGATGTTTTCCAATATCATCAATTAGTGCATATTTTAAGGGCTTAACAGACTAAATTCTTGACAAATTAACACTTCACATTTTCGGCATAGCCATGAAACTAAACATATACTGATTTCCAATATTCTATTTAAAAATTATTACACATGAAATTTTTTTTTCAATGAAAACTCAGAAGTGCAATACTAAACACATAAAACTGGAGCACAGCAAATATCAGTATTTCCTACTAGGCTCACTTAGTTAAGCAAATGTCAGTAAGTAGTGTGCTCTTAAGAGTTTCTGAGTAGAAAATATGTAGAGAAGAATTTCAATCACCTTGTACCCGATGGTTTTCCTGTAATACAGAATTTCTTTTTCCAGTAATTCAAATAAACGTGGAGGAAAGAACTGGAAATCCTGAACATTTGGTTGTTTTGGAGGTCGGGGTGCCTAAGAAAAATAAAAACAGTATTGTCCATTAAAAAATAAATACAAACTCACATGCATTCATATTAAGTCATTTCCTAAACCATGACAACTAATTCTCCAAGAAACAGAATTCACCTTTTAATAAAAATTAATCAAAATTTAAACAAATTCAAAAATCATACAAAACATAATTCTCTATTTCATTTTGTTGTAAGAATTTGAGAAAACAACTAAATTTATAAGATATTTCAATATTTCCAAGTTGTCACTCTACCTTGGGTGCTTTAGGTTCACTAACACGAAGAGCCTCCCTGAAATACGCGTCAACAGCATAATTGGCTTTTCTTTCTCGTTTAGGTGGTTCAATCCACTCTGTGAATGCAATCTAGGAAGTGGGAAATAATTCAAATCACTCATTTCATTATACACAGCAGTGATTTATATGCCAGACTATAAACTCTATAGAGGTGAGGACTACAGTATTTCTTATAACATATAATTAAAACACAAAATAAAATCTGTAATACTACAGAATATGCTACAGCAAAAATAACTAGAAAAAAATAAACATAATTTTCTTAGAAAACTTGAGATTATGCTAACAAAGTAAAATATTTCTTCTATATCAAATTTTCAATTTTTCTCTGTAGTAGCAAATATTACTAATAAAATGAAATCATTTTAATTACCAATCAATTCAAATTCCATGAAAAATAGGCTATGGCCTTTTTATTGGCATTTAGTTAACTTTCAAATATCCCCAATTATACTAACCCCATACAATAACACTTTCAGTAACAGCATGTAATGAACTTATCAGATACATTAAAAACAATCCAAACTGGTATAGTGGCACACATGTGTAAAGCCAGCATTAGGAGAATTAGGAGAATTTAAGGCTGCCTTCAAGTATAAAGCACAGATGGGCACTCAGGGTAGTAGTAAGACCCCAAATAAGCAAGCAAGCAATCAAACACACCAGAGGTTACATGCGAAACACCACTTACACAGTAAAACACCTACACTGTGAGTAAACAATACTCACAAAGTTTCACAACTAACACAAGCCTCCAAGGTTTCAGTAAAACTCCATTCTGAAATAAATACCTTCTGTTTTTCTCTGTAGTCTTCTCCTTCAAAGTTATAAACACTAGACTCCGTATCCATTGTAAAATTTCTAAGCGAGCTCTCACCCATCTTGGAGAGCTTTTCATTCATCTCTGCAGTCTACACACAAAAAAAAATAAAAACAAAAAACTCATTATAATGAAAGGAAAATAATCTCAAGACCTTTAATCAAAACAGATTAGCCTTTGGGGGCTAGAGACGGCTCAGCAGTTAAGAGCGCTTGTTGCTCTTTCAGATAACCTGGTTCAATTCACAAGAGAGCCCACACCTATATTTAACTCCAGTTCCAGGGGATCCAATGGCTTCTTCTTGCCTCCTTGGGTAACAAGTACACTGTGATGCACACACACCCATGCACATGATATATTTTTTTAAACAAAAGATCCTAACTGAGGAAGTATTTTCTCAAGTAGTTTTAATCTAAACTCTTCAGGTCCAAAGAAAGCTTGAATTTTCCAAACTTCAAAAGACATCCAAATATCCAGAAATGAGACCAATCTGAACTACAGACAGGTAGATAAAAGCCAGCATTCCTCAGGAACTTGTCAAGCCAGTTCCAGCTACCAAGGGGAGATTTCCCTTACCTCTGGCAGTCCCCTACCTGTGGCACCTTTCAGCATATCAAAGTACATGCTGGCCTCCAGGTTCCCTCAGTATCACAAGTACCTATTAAACATTTAGAAGTCCATGCTACCTTGCTAGCATCCTAGCCTCACTTCCTCCCCTATGTTAACTCCAGTTTCTCAGCTTCCTTCCTACCAGTTACTCACCCTTCTTACAGCCTAGCTATTTTCACCACTCTCCTCTTCAGTTCCTGCTATTTTCCCCTACGTGTTCTCTACTCTGCTACTTCTCCAGCCCTGGCCATGTTCAGTCTATTTTCTCTGCTCTGGACTCCTCCAGATGCCTCTGGCTGTTCTCTTCCTTTATCTACAACCAAAAAACTTCCCCTTAAATGAGTTAAATGGGCAGGCAGGCTGTCAGTTTATTTGTAAACTCTTTCTGTTACAAGCCATTAACATTTACCATTTATCTTCTTACCTTCTTTGCACCCCTTTCCAAAATACCATCAATATCTTCATCAGTGATTTCACTTTCTTTTGATGCAAACACATGTGTGGCCCCATGTCGAATCATTTGAAGCATTTCATCTTTCCCAATTTTGTTCAGGTTCTGATCTACAAGCCTCCCTGGGGAGAGTTTGTGTTGTATTATATTAATTTTAAGTTTTAATTAAAAATTGTGTTATGTGATAATTTTTTACTATAAAGTTAAATTTTTAAATGTTAGAGGCAATACCACTCTTACAGTTTTATCCCATTTCTGTTTACTAGTAATTTACAAGTGATCAAACTCACTGGTACATTAAACTTAATGCCACATTTTTCAGCTGGTTAAGTTACATATTATATAACGTTATCTACTATATATTGGCTCAATAAAATGTTTTTTGATAGTATTTGAGATATTTGAAAATCATCAGTGATTTCACTTTCTTTTGATGCAAACACTGAGCAAAGTGGAGCATGCATTTAATCCCAGCACTTGGGAGGCAGAGGCAGGCATGGTTGTGAGTTCAAGGCCAGCCTGGTTTACTAGTGAGTTCCAGGACAAACAAACAAAAAATCAAAGAGGGAGTCTTACAAATTTTAGTATTTGTAAAAATTCTAAACAAGAAATATCCTATCAGAAAGATGGTATTGCTCATTTTTCCAAGTCAGTTTTTTCTTAGAAACAGAAATACATATCTTCACTGTGTTTTGATTTTATATAAGAACAGGTGCCTTTAATCCCAATACTGGGAAAGCAGAGGTAGGAAAACTGAGTTCAAGGCCAGTCTAGTCTATTTAGCAAAGTCTAGACTAGTCAAGGCTATACAGAAAGCTCTGTCTCCCTACTCCACCCCTACTTCCAAAAAAATATCTAGATATGATGAACCCAAAGCTTTTGAAAATTTTGTTTGATCACAGAAAAGAATACAACATTAATAAATTAAATAAAGATCTTCAAGGGGTAGGAATTTAGTCAACCTTAATTTGTGTTTTCACAAATACACGCAAAGTGTGTAATCCAAAAGGCTGATCCGATACCAAAACTTGAAGTTCCCCTCAATCGAGCCAACTCCCTCTAGTCCTGTGTCTAGTCAAAAGTGTCTCTCCTACTAAATTTTAAAGTTCCTTGAAAATAGGCATGCCTGGTCCACTTGTTGCTTTAGTCTTAGCAGTAAGGACAGTGCCTGGCATAGTTCCAGATAAGAAAAAAAGTAAAACACTTTGTGCCTTTCATTTCTTCAGTATCCCCCGGTGCTTGTCAATCTGCTAAATGTCATACACTTTATATATTACCCTATTTAATGCTTAAAAAATTCTAAACATTACTTTTATGTCCACTTAAGTGAAATCTGAGGCTCAGGCAGAAAGAAACTGTTAGCTAGTAAATACTCAAATCAACTTACCCAAGTTTAAAAATCTACTTAATAATAAAATTAAAAGTTTAAAATATCTGGAATATAAGCCATCTTGGCTGCTAGCTGGACTCCCAGGTGTTTAAAATCTCTAAGAAACCATCAGACAGAAACATGTTATTGTCAATGCAACGTAGGGAATTATCTGAAAGTTTTAGGTCTCACCTTGTTGAATGACTATCGAATCCAGTCTGAGTTTCATCTCGGCACGTTCTACTATTCTTTCTTCTACAGTGTTATCAGTTATAAAGCGAAACACTCGGACCGTCTTTGTTTGTCCAATTCTATGTGCTCGGTCCTAGGAGAATTGAATTATCATGTCATTTTGAATTTAGTGAAAAAGTGAAATATAGAAATGTATGAGAAGCAAAATTATTTTTTTTCTAAATATTTATTTACTTATTATGTATACAATATTCTGTCTGTATGTCTGCAGGCCAGAAGAGGGGACCAGACCTCATTCCAGATGGTTGTGAACCACCATGTGGTTGCCGGGAATTGAACTCAGGACCTTTGGAAGAGCAGGCAATGCTCTTAACCACTGAGCCATCTCTCCAGCCCCCAGAAGCAAAATTATTTATGATGTATAAAATTATAACACTTATAAAATAATATGGATTCGTCAGGCAGTGGTGGCATATCTTTAATCCCAGCAAATACAAGAAAAGCTTCCTAAGACTAAAGGAAATCATAGCTGTTTAAAGAGACAAGGCTAACCACATGAATAACACAAATACAATGATAACCAGTTAATAGGCAAAATTGTAATTAATATTTCAGTTTGATAATGATTTTTCCTTGAATTTAATTTCAAAATTTTTTCCTTCATGAAGTTAATGAATTCTGTTTTGGTTTGTTTTTGTGTTTCGAAACAGGATTTCACTGTGTAACCCTGGCTGTCCTGGAACTCACTCTATAGACCAGGCTGTCCTTGAGCTCAGAGATCCACCTGTCTCTGCCTTCAGTGTGTTGGGAGTAAAAATGTGTGCCACCACCTGGCAAAATTAATGAATCTTAATTGTCACTTATTAGGAAAATAAAAATGACCTTCACAAATGATATATAAATATTTAAATATTACAGTTACCTAAACACATTCAATTAAATTAATTTGTATGTTAATCTGTTTAACTTCTGGTAAGTTCACAAAGCACATACCTCCAATAAACACCTTATTTCTAATAATTTACCAATATCCCTGAAGTACCCTTACGGAGAGTACAAGACAAAGGTGACATGACCAAGGCAGATATCTCAAAGTTGTGCTCACAAAACACCAACATTCTAGGTCAAGTCAATAGTCAGAATGCATATTCACATTAGTTTGTGAACCATCAATTTTCTCAGCCTTTGAAAACTTCCTCATTTGGCCAGACACTACAAAAATGGGCGTATATTTTTAGGCATTCCAAGTGGCAGATGAGCTAGCTGCTCACCAAACTGATTTCTCTTTTCTCCCAAAGCACAACTATACTTATTTACTGATCCTCTTACTCACCAGAGTATTTAAAATACTTTGACTGGCCTATTATGACAAGAAATAAAATTCTATTAAGTGATAGTAAGCACTCAGCTCTAAATGGGACATCTTTATCAACCTCCCACCCCAGTTAAGGGCTCTCAAAGAACATCAAAAAGAGGTGGGAGAGAAAGGTGAGAAAAAGAATCTAACAGCCAGAGAACAGATGGAAACACTATGGAATGCCATCTCCTGTATATAACACATCCATTTCAGGCATCAGCCTATAGCAGTTGTGGTTACCTGAACAGAATCAATCTGTCAAAATTCCAGCTGTTGAGACCCCATCCCTACCCAAGGAGCTAAGTAACTGCTACTGGGGGAATTGAGAATCCTTTTTCTTTGGATGTAGACACTGGTTAAGTTGCCCTTGCTTCATGAGATGGCCCCATGTACAAGTGCATTACTTGGGCTCACTGGGTTATAAAAAAACAAAATAAAACAAAACATGAAGTTGACAAGGGGAGGATGTACTTGCATGAGTTCAAGAGTAGAGGAGTAAGCAAGGGCAATGGGAAATGTATATGATCAGGATAAACTATAAACATGTATGATACTATCAAAGAATAGTTTAAAAATATATTTATAAAAAGAGTTATGTCTGAGGAGATAGTTATTAAGCAGGTAAAGGAACTTTTTGCCCAAGCCTAATGACCTGAGTTCAATCCCTGGAAACCAGATGGTGAAAATGTAACAGACTTTCAAGTGGTCCCCTGACCTCTACAGATGCACGAGGCAGATGTGCCAAAATAAAGTTCGGCCAGGCACGCCTTTAATCCCAGCATTTGGGAGGCAGAGACAGGTGGGAGGCCAGCCTGGTCTACAAAGCGTGTTTCAGGACAGCCAGGACTATACAGAAAGTTCCAGGACAGCCAGGACTACACAGAGAAATCCTGCTTCGAAGAAAAAGAAAGCAAGAAAGAATTCTACTAGGTTAAATCAGGGATGTTTATAGAATGAATAGACACTACCTAAGACATCTACTAAGCACACAAAGTATTTACTTGTTATTTCTTACCATAGCCTGAAGATCTACTTGGGGATTCCAATCCGAATCATATAAAATTACTACATCAGCAGTTGCAAGATTGATACCCAGACCACCAGCACGTGTGCTTAGCATAAAAACAAACTTTGTGCTATTTGGTTCATTGTATGCATTGATGGAGTCCTATGGGAATAAAATAACAAGCATTAGAAATTTTCATTATATTTGTTGTGGTATGGGACATTCTTTTTGTAATCTCACTATGTAGTCCCAGCTAGTCTGAGACTATGTAGACCAGCTACTACCTCTTGGGTGACAACCTCTTGGGTGCTGGGATTAAAGGCACAGTCTACCACCTGCTCCTACTGCAGTTTTCCAAACAGCTGGGACTACAGATGCATGCCAATATGATTGGCTTAGAAAATTATTTTATATAGGGCATCGTAGCACATACCTATAACACCAGCACTCAAGAAGAGGCACAAAGATCAGAAGCTCAAGATCATACTCATCTACACAGTGAATTCCACACCAGCCTGGCATATATTAGTCCCTGACTGAAGTGATGGCACTGGCTGCTCTTCCAGAGGAGCCTTGTTTGATCTCCACCATCCATGACAGCTCACAACCTTCTATAACTCCAGTACCAGGGCTCCAATGCCTAATCATGCCTCCTTGGGGACCAGGCACATACAAGATGCAGGGATACATGCAGACAAAACAATGATACACACAAAATAAAATTGAAAAAAAAAAGATGTATTATAAAAAAAAAAACACATATTGTAATATAATACAATGCAAACATATAATGGCTTGGCACATGCTAACAGAACATGAAATCATTGTAATTTTTTTATCTCCCCAGACTTCTTTACTTACTTGTCTCTCATCATGGGGTGTCTGCCCATCCAATCTGCAGTATTCATAATTTCTCCACATGCAATAATCTTCCAAAATGTCTAATACCCTTGTCATCTGACTGAAGATTAGTACTCTTGAACCTGACAGACATAAATAGCCCATTGTCAAGAGATTTCTTAATTTTTTTTAAATAAAAACTTTTGTTAAACTAAAGAAAGTAGGACTAACAAAGTATCAGTTAATTCCAAATCACTTACTTTGGTTAAAAAGATAAAAATGGCATTAGTAAATACCAGGTCAGCCATTCTCCACCTGTCCTCCATCAAGGCACAAAAAAAAAGTGACATGTACAGCAAACGAAGGTAAACTGATTTAGGAAACTGAATCATTAGTCTATTACCTCATATATATTTAAAAGCAGTCTTACAGCACTCCACAACCTTTCTTTAAACATGATCTCTTAAGTTGCCCACACCCTTGAAGTCCCTAATACATTTCTAATCATGAAAACATTTTAACTCAATAGAACACAAATGTGAGCCTGACATTTGTATCAGAAGTCCTTCACTTATCTGCCACAACTCAAATTATTCTACTGGTTTCCTCACAAGCCAGATACAAAACATCTTCAGCAAAACATATGACAAAGGAGTTATTTTGAGAACAATTGATTATGATAGGAGCCTAACTCAAAAATGAGGCTGACAGCCTAATGCGAAAGAATGTTTCAGTCTCTACATCCTTGGAGTTCAATGTAACTCTCTTCAACATTTAATAGCCTCACAGTTCCTGCCACTTTACCTACCATGTGAGTCTTTAATTACTCAGCTATTTCCACAAAAAAAATACAAAAAAAAAAAAAAAAGCAAACCAGTTCACTAACAACCACAATGTTTTTGGCTATCATTATCAATGTCCATCTATTTGTACAACCATATTTCCTTCAAATGTTATACCTGTAAGCACAATTGAAGGAACTGAAAGCTCACTATACTCTTGATACTACAAAAATCTATTTCATTTACTAATAATTATCTTATAAAGCTGATATACAAAATGTTATAATAAGATGCTTCAATTTATCCAGAAATACATCAGACATAGCCATTCTCATATTTAGAAAATTCAGAATACTGTAAATAGAAAAACTTTGAGTCCATATAAATAAGTACATACTTTAAAACTCCATAAAAAATACAATGAAAATGTTATAGGAATTTAGCAGAGCCTAAGATCTACCCTAACAGATAGATAGGGTAGGTAAACACTCATTTTTTAGAAGTACTTTGACCTTAAAGAATCCCTGTGGTGAACAACGATTGTTTCCCATGATCTGGAGAATTGCTTTGCTCAAGAGGCATTGTAGCCATCCCATGACTTTGATCACAAAATGCCTCAGGCACATCTGAGACTCTTATATTAATTGTGTATTGCAAACAATACATAATAAGGGACTAGAGACATGGGGACATGTGATGCTCTCCTTTGGTAAGACATGTAAATTAGAGACCTTGGTATGAAGAAATATTTGTGTAACAATCAATAAATACACTTGTGCATGGTTGTTCCGGGTTTAGTACAGAGAGGTTGGTCCTTCCTACTACTGCCACACAGGCCTTAAAATTTCATCTTGGGTAGGACAATGGTAGTATACGCCTTTAATCCTAGCACTCATTAGCAGAGGCAGGCAGATCTTTGTGAGTTCAAGGCCAGCCTGGTCTATAGTGAGAGTTTCAGGACAGCCAGGGCTACACTGAGAAACCCTGTCTAGAAAAACGAAAATAAAAAATTTCATCTTGGAGTGCCTTCTTTCTTCAACCAATCCATGCTACACAGAGCACCCCAACATCTGGCACTCAACATGGGGCAAGAGGAAAGAAGGGTCCAAAAACCCCATGTATGCCCAAAAAAAGTATACAATGTAACTTTCTAAAAAAGGATCGGGAAATGTGTATGCAGGAAAAGCATTCCTGGTTATCTCATGATAAAAAGATTAAATTTCTAGGAAAGCTACATAAATTGGATGGTAGCTACTTTGAATATTTACCAACGGGAGTTAAGAACGAAAAATAGGGGAAAGGGATTTGGTGTCCAAAACTTCAACTTTAAAAACTGTCATAACAGACATTTCAAATATTGTGTTTTTGTCCTCTTAATATTAGATTTTTTTAAAGATTTTGTTTCATTTCAATTTAATGCCAGTTAACATAGATACCTTGTTCTTTTAATTTAGGGAGCAGCTTGTCTAACACCACCATTTTGCCACTGTTGGTAACTAGATGCATATCTGTTGTGTAAGGTGGACCAGGTTCAGCTCCATCAAAGAGATATGGATGATTGCAGCATTTCCTCAACTGCATCAAAATGTTCAATAACCTCATTTTGTCCATCTTCCCTGCTGAGTTTAATATATCTATATCCTTCATTAAAATCCGAGTATACCTATTAAAAAGAAAAATAGTTTAATGCCTAGCCCTTTGCATACTTAATCCCCTTAGCCAGCCCCAAAACAAAATACTTAAGTATAATTTGAAAAATAATTGTCTGAAACTTGCTTCCAATGATCTAGGAAATAAATAGGTACAACACAGACCTACAAAGTTGCGCATGTTTGTACAACAAAACAAAGAACAATGTATTACTCAGAATGTCATGGATCATTATGCTATCTATAAACTTAAACTATGCAGCTGGTGTACATCATCAATTCCTGAGGTATGGTTACTTATCATCTGTAACTTTTTGTTTTTATTTTTATTGCCTATAGCACATGTTCACATTCATGCCCTTTAATAAAATTAGTGTGATACATTTTCAAGTAATTGAGCTTTAAAAAAAAGAAAAAAAGAAAACATGTGCTAAACATAAGTTTAGTATACAGTATTTTCTCAACAAAAAATTTACTCATTTTACTCAATTACATGAATTATTGACATGAAATAGCCCAGTCAACAGACTGCATATACAACAAGTGTCACATGAAATTATTCACTTACAGATGCCAGAGTAAAAATACTCTAAGGCATTTAACAATGGGGGAAAATGCCTAACAATGCATTTCTCAGAACTTATTCCACCATTAAATGATACTTGACTGTGCCATATAATGGGTAGCTAATGCAGTATTTAAGTAAGAAAATTAAGGGCTGGAGAGATGGCTCAGCGGTTAAGAGCATCGCCTGCCCTTCCAAAGGTCCTGAGTTCAATTCCCGGCAACCACATGGTGGCTCACAACCATCTGTAATGACAGAATACTGTATACATAATAAATAAATATTAAAAAAAAGTAAGAAAATTAAGATCTAAGAAATGAGAAAGGATCCTGAGGTTAAGGCATGATGATGAGATTAAAATGATGTGCTATGATTTACACATATACATATATACATACACAGAGAAAGGAATGTTCGTGAACTATAGCTATAGTTTAAGGTCAAACCATAACAAGCCATTAATGACTTACAAGAATTTAGAAATTATGTAGCAACAATAAGCAATCATGTCTAACAAAATAAAGTCTTAGTCAAACCGAATGTTCTAAACAAACTAGAATAAACCTAAAGCAATGTTTTTAGTAAAGTGTCACTGACAGCAGACTTTATCACAATTCTGACTGATGAGAAGTCCACACATTTATTAGCATCTGTTCACCTCTAACATCAACTCACTTAGTTCTATTACACACACACACACACGGCAAACCTAGTATGCTCCTTTCTAAAGTCCTAAGGACATAGAAAATAGCTCATCTTCTACAGTGGAGTTCTTTCAGGTAACTTGCCTAGATCTGTAATTATATCCTTTCCATCCTTTTGTAACTCTAGCTCCTCACAAACACAATCTAAAAACATGGTAAGAACAGTAAAATAGCAGGAGGTTACTTATGCCACCCCTTGAGCACTATGCTTATAGTTAATATTCTAAAGTTACATCATCTTTTCCTATAGTCTTCTTGCACTGAGTTCATGGTATGTTCTCTACCAAAAGGAAAGTCATGTTGGAAAGGGGCTCAGTGGGAGAGGAATTGGGGTGAGAGGGTAATGGACTGTGAATATGATCAAAGTACATTCCATACATGTGAAATGATGATAAATACATTTAACAAAGTCAGTCGGAAGTTTCTAGCTGTTTACACTGCACCTGTCTGTAAAGCTTTAAAAAAGAAAACTTATTTCTAATATGTGAAGACAGTAAGATGGTTCAGTAATGTCAAGACACTTGCCACCAAAGCTTGGTAACCAACCTGAGCAGACCCACAGAACCTACATGGTAAGGGAAGCCAAACTGTACAAGTCCACTGACCTCCACATACAAACCATTAACATGAAAACGTACATAATACGTGTACATGCACATAAATAATTAAATGCCAAAAAAATCCCTAAAGACTAATATATTTTGAGCTTTTAAATTTTGTCCTATGAAAACATTGAAACTACCAGGTATCATTACAATCATTTCATAAAGATATTTTATATTTCTTAAAATTTTAGGAGAAAAAAGTATTTTAGACTAAATAAATGTAGTTTTATGTACTAAAAACATTAAAGTTTACAACTACAGGGACTAGAGAGGTGGTTCAGAGGTTAAGTCCACTGGTTACTTTTGCAGAGGATCCACATTCAATTCCCAGCACCCTCAGTGGCTCACAGCTGTCTGTAACTCCTGTTTCAGGAGATCTGACACTCTCCCTATCTCCACAGGGATAGGGCACAAAAATGGCAAACAGATATACATGCAAGGCAAAACATTCATACAATCGATATAAATTTTACATGTTCTTAAGTATATGTATGTGTACATACATACATTTTTGAATGTGCATAACTGAAAGGTATCTCAGGCTAGTCTCAATCTCACATAAGCCACAGATGACATTGTACTCCTGACATTATATCTCTGTCTTTCCAGTGCTGTCCAACATCACATCTAGTTTATGTGGTGATGAGGACTGAACCCAAGACTTTGTGCGTGTTAGATAAACACGCCCATCTGAACTACATTTTGAGCCATTTTTTGTTCTGTTCGCATCATGGATCTTGCTTAATTTTGTTTATTAGCTATGAACAAACAGAAAAATGTACTTTTTAAGTATAGAAACTATGACTCAGTTTCTTGATTTCATTTATTTTTCTTTTACATGCACTGGTGTTTTGCTTTCACTTATGTCTGGGTGAGGGTGTTGGAAGTCTCTGGAACTGGAGTTAAAGACAGCTATGAGCCATGATGTGGGTGCTGGGAACTGAATTTGGGTCCTCTAGAAGAAAAGTCAGTGTTCTTATCCACTGAAATATTTCTCTAACCCCATGACTCAGTTTTTAAGTGAACTTTGGGTGAATATAGAAATATTCTGCTCAATGTTAGGATAACTGAATTAAATTTCTAGTTTTTAATCACTTGTGTGAAATAAAACAGAGAAGGAATAACCACCACCAGAATATCCCTGGGGAGCAGAAACCACCTTGCAAGCAGGCTGCTGTGCTGATCCACATCCTGCCACCTTTTAACGAGCACTGCATCAACAGGTTAAACTTAATCCAGCAAACAGAAATTCCATAAAGACACAAACACAGTATTGCCAAGTGTCTCAGAATACATACCATTCCCTTTGCATTTTGCTAAGACCTACATAAATTTTTACTTCTTTCTTTGGAGGCAAACTCTTTTCAACATCAGCTTTAATTCGACGAAGGAGGAATGGACGCAAAACCTTAGAGAAAGGGCAAAAAGAAAAAGGTAACCTTATCTGCAATGTTGGTATTACTTCAAAATCTTATAATTATGTACCCAAATATATGGAAAGGAACTTGTTTGAATAGCAAGTAATTTTTAAGATTTCCCTGTTCCAAATACATAATTTATTACTATAACATTCCTGAAGGGTAACAATACAATTTCATTATTATTTATCCTATATGTAAGCATTTATATAATACTTGCTATATTCTCATTAAACACTAGGAAAATGATGGGTTTTAAAACTATTTAACATTGCTAATTCATGCTAGTTTAAAAATAAGATCCTTGCACACACACTGTTCGACACTGATTAAGAGCTATACGTCTAGCTTTTAAATAACTAACTGTTACAGATGCAGTAAATGTGGTGAGTATAAGATACCCAGTTCAATTCAGTCTCTAGCAAGTTAACAAATCCTTAAGTCTCCCCCAGTCCTTTCCTGCACTATCTGAATTAAAAGTGACTACTTTCAGATATACTTAACAAAAAATTTCAATGCACAAGAATTTAAAAGTATAATTAATGTATAAAGGAAAAAAGGTCAACCTAGCATAAGGGCTCATACCTATAATCCCAACACTTGGGAGGCTGTGGCAGGAGGATTACCTAGTTTACAGTCAGCCATGGCTGCATAACAAGATCATGTCTCGACACAACAGAACATGGAAAAGGGGAAGAGAACAGGAGAAAGAGAAGATAGAAAGAAGAAAAATAGCCACTGAAACCAGGTACTATACAAAGTATATAACCATGTTTCCTGCCTTTGTGCTTACGTTCCATCAGGGTAAACACTTACAACGCTAGAATGCTCAAATAAATGACTAAAGACGGAATGAACACACAAAGTACCCAGTCCAGCCTCAGTCTAGATGGTCAATAAAGAAGGTGGCAGATACAAGTCTTAGGCCATGTAAAAAGAAATCAGAAATTCTAAATACAATAAAAACAATGATGAAAGAATAAGTGGAATTAGTCAAATGTTTCCAGAAAATTTATGTAAAAGTAAAATTAAAGCTGGAGTGTTCTGAAAAAGATTGGGATGTAGGGAGAGGTGAGCAGGGTGTAAGTTTATCTGCTGGGGAACTTTTTTCATATTTACAGGTATGCTTGTCACAAATGGCAGCAAGGACAAAACGTTAGGGATGTTGTTAAATGATATACAGCACAGCCTTCTCTTCTCCTATCCCTTATATATTATCCAAACCAAAATGTCAACAGATGTTGAAAAGCCCTAATGTTATGTCATGAAGGGACTTATAGGTTATGGTCACAATGTCTTGTTTGGTCCTGATAGTCAAAAGTGCCCTTACCTGTGGATTAAGAGATTCCTTTCTTCTACATTACATTAAAAGTAGACTCTAACACTAAAACTATCACACGTCATCTCCCTAATGTCATTTCAAACAGTAAATTTTAAACTCAAATAATTCTGTATTATACTCCTGTAAGCAGTAAAATAAGTGATTTACATATTTTTTCACCATTGAAAAATATGCTCTAACCATACATACCATATGAAGCCTCTCAACAAGCTTTTGATCCCCAAGGCAATTATTTGTATCGAACCAGGAATCAAAGTCCTAGATCAACAAACAAAAAACATCTTAAGGTCAAAAACAGTATTAACCACAAATGCCCTAAAGCAACAGATGCAAAATGATTTCTAGAATTAGTGCGGTATGTGAGTTTTGAGACACATACACACCCACACACACAAATAAATTAGTTCAAGCCATTGTTTTCCAAGTACCATGTTTACTACTAGCACCAGGACAAGGGGCCGAATCCTATTATTTCTTAAGCATTTTTCCGCAAATACAGACTGACTGACAATGCAGAGTCTGAAAGCTACTTTACAGAAATAATTAATACACAACTCAAGGTTTCTGAGAAATGACCATCTTATTGATTAATCAAAGTGAAACTGACATTAAAAGCATTTCATTACTATTTAGATAAGATCTGAATTAAGGATAATTTCATTATCAAATATCTTGAAAATGTCTATTATAATTTGCCATGTTAAGCAAACATCTTATAATCTCTGTTATAACTGAGGGCTTTAGCAGAAATAAATGTTAGCCTAGCAAGAAAAACAAATTATCTTAAAATTGTCTCAGAAACATCAAAATATTAGTAATTAAAACCTTCAAATCTGAGCTGGGCAGTGGTGGCACATGCCTTTAATCAGAGCATTTGGGAGGCAGAGGCAGGATGATCTCTGTGAGTCTGAGGCCAGCCTGGTCTATAGAGAAAGTTCCAGGACATGCGTCATAGCTACACAGAGAAACCCTGTCTCGAAAAATCAAATTTCTGTTTTTAAGATAACCCTTAATATAAATCAAAATTAAAACCTTTATATAACTTATTTATATAAATGTATTAACATGGATGTCTACAAAGCTCTCCCCACCCATTCCAGACATAGGAACAATCGTTCAGAATTGAACACTGGTTTAACAACTGTAATTACTAACAGCACAGACTGCTGATACATAAATTATTTTCCCTAGTACAATGAACAGTTAGCCACTTCTACCATCATTTTATTATGGAAATAACTGATGGACATAAAGACTAAGTTATTGTACCACAACGAAAAACATGAGTGACGCTCACTCTCCACCGTCAACTCGACAGTCTAGAACTAGCCCAGCAGTGGGCCTCCCAGACAACTACAGGGGACTATCGCGAGTATGTCAATTAGTGTAGGAAGCTCTATCCAACCATGTGACTATTCCTGGGCTGGGGATCTTGGACTGTTCAGAATGGAGAAGAGGAGCAGAACACTAGGATACATTTATCACACTCTGTTTTCTGAATGTGAATGATGTATGATCAGCTACTGCCAGCACCCTCAACCTTAACAGTATGTATCCTGAACTGTGGGCCAGAATAAACCCTTCCTCCCTTGTCTCTGTCAGAGTATTTTATCACAGCAACTGGAAGAGAAACTATGACAGAGGGTTAAACGATCCCTTCACATCTGAAGGACATTTCTGAATGATGAAACACAATGTGTGGGATATACAAAGCTACTTGGGAATGCTTTTAAAACAAGCAGTTAACCTAAAAACTCTGAGGTAAAATTAAGCAGCCCTGATTGCCAAACAGGAGTAAGAATATGCCATTCCAATTGTAGAAACTGATGGGAAATGAGATTAAAGTCAAGGCTCAAAAGTGAATTCTCAATACATGACCAACTTAGTAGATTAGTAACAGGCCAGTGTAAAAAAATTAATGACCAACTCAAACAGTGCTATTATTAAATTATAAGGCATTAACCAAAATATTATTAACCACAAAGAGATGCTTACATCAGCTGAATTAAACACGTCTGGTAAGAGAAAATTTAGAAGTGACCAGAGCTCGTGCAGGTTGTTCTGAAGAGGCGTCCCAGTTAGCAACAGTCGATTTGTAGTCTTGAATTCCCTCACTATTTCTGACAACTGAAAGAATCAAAGCCCATTGTTAGAACATTCTGAATCAAACCCTTAGACACAAAAATGTTCAGATTAAGTATCAAATTACCTTAGATTTTTCATTTTTTATCCTGTGAGCTTCGTCTATAACTAAGTATCTCCAGTTAAACTTTTTGAACACAGACTTCTCTTTAATGAGCATTTCATAAGATGTGACACACACATCCCACTCTCCTGGTAATAAAACATCCCTGACAAATGCAGCCTGTAAAGCAACAGAAAAACTTACATCACTCAATGCAATTATACATTAAACTTACCAACAAGTAATTTAATACAGAAAGTGGAGTGAGATTATTAAACAGTATACTATTATTAAATAAGCACCTAAAGCCAGCTCTCCTACCACTAGAATTACTTCATCAATCACTTTAACGTCAGTTTTAACTTAATTTCACAAAGCTGAAGTGAATCGCAAAACTCAGAAGCCTAACTCTTTAAAATGTTCTTCCACAATTTGCCAGGTCTCTATATTCTTAGGAAACAGGATTTGTAACAAAAAGACTGACAATTGTTAGTAAAGTTTCATTCCTTTGATTTGTATAGGTATTAACACATTATTCTCATTTTATATATATAGCTATGAAAGTAATAAAAATAAATAAATAAATCAAAGAAGTAATCGAGTCCCCCAAACAAAAAACAACTTAGAAGAGACAGCTTAGTGGTTAAGAGCACTTGCTGTTCTTAGAGAGGACCCAGGTTCACAACCCAGCACCCACATGGTGGCTCAGAACCATCCATATCTCTAGTTTCAGGGATGTGATTCCCATTTTTGGCCTCAGAAGCATGTACCTGGTATAGAGATATATACCCAGGCAAAGCACTCGTAAATATAATCTTAAAAAATTAACCTATCTAGTTAAGCACAAAATCATTTAATACAATCATTTAATCAATGAATGCAATCCATTATCTCTAACTTCCAAATTTATGTTCTCTCCCTCTTTTATTTTTTTTGCTTGTTTTATGAGACAGGGTTTCTCTGTGTAGCCCTAGCTGTCCTAGAATTCATTCTGTAATCCAGACTGACCTCAAACATAGAGATCTACCTGCCTTGCCTCCCATGTGTTGGGATTAAAGGTGTGCACCGCACCACCCAGCAAAGTTCTTTATTCTTAATAGTGTCCTTATTTCCACATGACTTTGTCCCAAAAAGGTATGGCTATGAAATCAATATTTTAACTCATATTTGTATCATAACATCTCATACTACCAGAATTGATTCCACTTGAATTTAACAATTACTATTCTATAACTATTACCACTGTACCCTAATCTAAAAATCTGGTCCCTCAAATTTTTAATCTTGACACATTCAAAACCTTTTTAAACACGCTAATACTTCCAAATACACACCCTTTGACTTTATAAAATCACTTCCGAAGGGAGAAACCAACTGCAAATAAATGACATTCTTAGAGCTTTCTATGTCTTTAAAGCCTTCCCATACAATTCTTAACCACAAAAGCAGTATTACAGCTAGAAATCACTAATAGTTTGTGAAGACCCTTTCCCTTTCTTTATTATCCCTTCTCTGGCTATTTCATCTTTATGGTATAAAAACTTACTCGTTGTTCTTTATCTCCTATCAAGCAAACAGATCTAAGTGTTGGCACCCATCTCTTGAATTCACTCATCCAGTTGTGCAATGTAGACTTGGGAACCAAAACCATATGAGGACCAGGAATATTTCTATAGTGTTTCATGTACCCAAGGAGAGAAATTGTTTGAAGTGTCTTTCCCAAACCCTGAGAAAATTCATAATTAAACATTAAATCAATGAATTACATCAATTAAATTAACCATTAAACAATGCTTTCCATATTACAGCCACCCCCATCATGCACAGAACATTGAAAAGAAATGCTACATCTGGGACAACATGACAAGAGCTTAATGTGCACGACAGTTAACAGAGTTAGGTCACGTAAGTCAGTAAAAGACGGTATCAACATCACCCCTCCAAGGCTCAGAACATGGGATATTCCCAAACTATCAGAGGCAGAACTGAGTATCTCTTTTGACTCCTTACTTTCTCCAACCAATTGTTTAAACAATTGAGAACGGTAAAAATATTCACTAAATAACTAGTAAGTAGTGAACAGAAGATATGTTTTAAGAAATAGAGCTCTGTTAACTGTTCATAAAACTCAAGAGAAACAGCCAAATTGCTTCACTACAAAACTAAAGAAGCTGTTAAGTGGTGGTGCACACCTTATACCCAGCACTCCAGAGGCAGAGGCAGGTGGATCTCTGTGAGTTCCAGGCCAGTATGGCCACTGAGTTCCCGGATAGTCAAGGCTATAAAATAAATAAATAATAGCGAAAAAAACTTCTCAAAACATACTATTTTAAAATGTACTTTACAGAGTTTATAATCTTTTTGTAATTTTTTTAGGGGGGGGGGGGATGTTCATGACAGGGTTTCTCGGTAGCTTTGAAGCCTGTCCTAGAACTAGCTCTTGTAGACCTGGCTGGCCCGGAATCCACAAACATCTCCCCTGCCTCTGCCTCCCGAGTGCTGAGATTAAAGGCGTGTGCACCACCACCGCCCAGCAAGATATTTCTTCACACGTGAAGAAATCACTTATACAGCTAAGGCAAGTTGCTTATAACACTTCAAGAAAAAATTTAGTTGTAATCAACAAAACTATTCTCTTGACTGCTATAAATTTAATGTCAACCTATTTTAAGTTACAAAAGCAAAACAACAACCAAAAAAACCTTCAAGCTTCAATATAACCAAATGCATACCATTTCATCTGCAAGGATACCATTGATGCCATTTTCATACAGAGAGATGAGCCAATTCAATCCTCGGACCTGATAATCTCTCAGTTTACCCCATTTTACATCTAAGAACAACAACAAAACAAGTTCAATTTAAACACAAAAAATACAAAACAGGTCAGGCCCCTTTATCTGATTCTAGAGATTTACCTGGGACCTTTAAGTGTCTATTTTTTTCAAGACATGTGTACTATGGGGATTCTGAAAGGTTACCATCATTAAAAGTAGCCTATTAAATCGGAACTGAAGCAGGAGTAGTTGGATACAAATAACTGATAATAAATTATGACTGTTGGCATCAGAGTCCTCATCAAAATCACTCAACCAATGTTAAAACACACTGGCCTTCGATCACCTCTGGCCTCTGTACCTCTCTTTTTAATGCTAGCACAATGTTTATAACCAAATGTTTTTGTCCTTCTTAAAGATCAGATAGAGGTTCTCATGGTAGAATAAAAACAGAGAATTCTTTCTCCAAGTCCACCCTTTCTAATTTCTTAGGTTCTTTTTCTGAGAGATCTTATGTCTTTTAGTATATATTACTTGTTTTACTTCACTGCATAAATCACTACTTAAGTATGAACAGCTGGGACTGGAGCAAAGGCTCAGGTTAAGAGCACTGGCTGTTCTTCCAGAGTCCTGATTTCAATTCCCAACAACCACACGGTGGCTCACAGCCGGATATACTGTGATCTGGTGCCCTCTTCTGGCACCACAGAGGTGCCATGTTGTATGGCAGAATGTTGTATACATAATAAATAAATCTTTAAAAAAAAAAAAAAAGAAAGCCAGGCGGTGGTGGCACACGCCTTTAATCCCAGCACTCGGGAGGCAGAGGCAGGTGGATCTCTGTGAGTTCGAGACCAGCCTGGTCTACAAGAGCTAGTTCCAGGACAGGCTCCAAAACCACAGAGAAACCCTATCTCGAAAAACCAACCAACCAACCAAACAACAACAAAAAAAGAAAGAAAGAAAGAAAGAAAGAAAGAAAGAAAGAAAAGCTAATCAACCAGGACCGGATAAACTAGTTACAATGAATGAACGTGAAAAAGAAGTAATCTGTAATTTCTTTTCCACCTTGTCAGACACGGTCTCTAGCCTCTACCTTGTTTTGAAAAGTAGAAGTCAGGTGGTGGTGGCATGCGCCTTTAATCCCAGCACTGGGAAGGCAGATCTCTGTGAGTTCAAGGCCAGCCTGGTCTACACAGTGAGTTCCAGGATAGCCAGTGCTACACAGAGAAACCCTGTCTCAAAAGAGAAAAAAAAAAAAGAAAAGAAAAAGAAACTGGATGCTTCATAAGACAGAGGGGAAAAGCAAAGAGCGAGTAAACTCCTTAACATTCTAACTAAGCAAGAGTCCAACCAAAATTCTGCTATTGGTCACACTGAATACTCATCTGAACAGGAGCCACAGGAAAGCTAGGCTGCAGTGATGATTGCATAAGCCTCTAATCCTATCAGAAATCAAGGTGTGTACAAGTAAAACTAACCTGGCTAACTGTTTTCTTATGGAAAAACATTTCAAAAATGATTAATTTATGTGAAAACATCAGCAAATAAATTTTTTTCTTGATCCCCCCCCCCCCCCCACACACACACACAAAGTAGTTTTCTTATTTGGGAAAAATTTGAGGCAAAATCATTCCATTTTATATGTACCTTAGAACATGTAAATAAACAGCATTTTCATATACTTCTGAAATATAGCACACACTGTCCTCTCTCAGCTCCAGGGATCAAAGGCTTTGCAAACGCTATGAGCACTCGAAGCACTCTATAGCTCTATAGCTCTAAGCCCAGTCGACATGGTAACACCTCAGATCAAACAACCCTAAATTATTCACACCCTATGGCTATTACTAAGAATTTAGAAATTATCGGTAAAGCAAATTCAAACATCAACCCCTTTGAAAAAATAAAATAAAATGATTCAGCCGGGCAGTAGTGGTGCACACCTTTAATCCCAGCACTTGGGAAGCAGAGGCAGGTCTATCTCTGTGAGTTGGAGGACAGCCTGTTGTTGTTGTTGTTATTTGACTGTTCCAGGACAGTCAGAGCTGTTAAAGAGAAACACTATCTCGGTAGGGGGTGGGGTGGGAGGATCAAATGATTCAATGAATTTAACATACATGATGGAGAATCTTCAAAACGAGTACAGACATTAGTTGCTTTAGAGCTTTCTGTTAATAGTTCTTCATCCTCCTCTTGCTCTGTTCTACGGTGTCGGTAGCTGTCAAAATGAAAACAAAAATCAACTAATAATGAGTTTTATTTCAATACAGTAGACAAATGATGATATCCCAACAATCTTAACAGGCATCTAAGTTAAGCCACAGATGTAGCACAGTGATAGAGCACTTGTCTAGCATGAGTAGAAGTCCTAGGTTAGAGACCGTGTACCTCAAAACAATTTAAGAAAATAAAGTTGAAAAGCAGAGTGAGCCCAAAAAGTGAACAGCAGAAATTTTACTAGTAAATTTAAACCTTAAATAGTCACGTGGCTAGCTAAACTATGAATAAAATATACATTAAGAGGCAGGCTAATCTCTAAATCTGGGACCAGCCTGGTCTATATAGTGAGTTCCAGGACAGTTGGGGCCACAGAGAAACTTTGTCTTAAGGGGAAAGAGAGGAAGGAATCAAACAAAAAATTTTAAATACTTACACAGAAGAATTTAATAAACAGGATAATAATTTCAAGAATATATATACACACACAGCCAAAAATTTTGTAACTTGCCTTTTCATGTCTTTTTGCCAAGAGGAAAATTCTAGAAATGACACTTTTAAAATCGTAAGTATAACTAAAAGCTAAGAAATAAGGACCAAAGATTTCTTTGAAGACTAGTCAGCAAAGAGCTTGCCTTACAAGATATGAATTCAAACCCATCTCCCCATCAAAATAAAAGCAAAATGCAGCTGGAGCTTGAAATCCAGGCACTGAGGAGGCAGAGATAAGCAAATGCCCAATGTTAGCTGGCCACAGCTATAATTCCTACATTCCAGGGAGAGAAAGATTCAATTTAAGGCCAGCCTGGACTATATACTGAGACGTCTCAAGTAATACACACCCAAACCCATCTCCAAAAAGAGAAAGGAGACTAAAACATATATCTGTTTGTGATAGAGTGCCTGCCTAGTGTAGCCAAGACCTGGGGATTTATGCTTACAAGACTAGAGAGAAAGAGTGATCTCAATCTTATTTTCCAATGACACAATTTAGTAAACACACAAAACTCAGTAACCTACTGCGTATTCCTGCGAACCATCTCTATTTTACAGAATAACAGAAAGAGCAGAAGCATTTCTTCTCATACCATACATCGATTATCCCACAACACAATAATGCTTATTGCAGTAATCCCAGGACATTGATACACTTAAATAGCTAACAAGATCATACATCTGGAACAATTTAAATATATCTTAAGTACAAAGTTGTCTCTTAAAAAGTTTTCTTTCTTTTTTTGGTTTTAGAGAGAGAGTTTCTGTGTAGCCCTGGCTTTCCTAGAACTCAGAGATTTGCCTCCCTAGTGCTGGGATTAAAGCCTTGTACCACTGCCACCTGGCTTGAAAAGAATTTTATGTTTTAATATAAAAACAGCACTTTGGATATACATAATTGGTAATAATAAGATATACCGGAACAACACAATACTCCAAATAAAACTAATATGATGCTTATTCCCTCCAGATGAACATAATACTTTTCTGTTTTAACTAATCACTTAGCAATTTTCACATTGACAAACATATAATCTCTTTAAAATAATCTATTTTTAAAAAATTTTTTATGGTTTATTTAACTTTTTATTTTATGTGCATTGGTGTGAAGGTGTCAGATCCCCTGGAACTGGATCTTCAGACAGTTGTGAGCTGCCATGTGGGTGCTGGGAATTGAACTCGGGTCCTCGGGAAGAACAGTCAGTTCTCTTAACCGCTGAGCCACCTCTCCAGCCCCCTCTTTAAAATAATCTTACATATGATAATTAATTTACACACTTCATTTATCACATCAGGTATTATATAGTAGATACTAGCACAAAAGTCTTGAAAAATCTGTATATTCAGTACATACAATGAATGACCAAAAAACACTGAAGGATGGCATATAACAAATAAGCAGCCCCCTAAGTATGCAGCAAACATTTTAAACAAATAGTGTACACATCAGCTCAAAAGCACTTACTAACAAGGCTGGGGATATGCACTTGCAATGCTAGCTACTTAGAGAGCCGACACAGAAAGACCTTCAGTCCAACTCTGACAACTCAGTGAAAAACCCTGTCTCAAAATTTTAAAAAGTGAAAAAATTGGGTGGATTCTATAAGCTGGTGGTAGGATGCTCATCCAGCAAGCATGAAGCCTTATGTTCAATCTTTAGTACCAACACAAAATACAAACATACCCTCAATGTAATTATGGTTTTTGGAAGACAAAAATATACAATAGCTTCACGTTCAAGCGTGGACCAAGCACTTCTATGTAACGGTGACTAACACACTTAACCTCTGCATTTTTAACCCCTCTAAGGAACGCTTAACATCTTAATTCCATGTACAACATGGCTGTTACAATTCACAAAGCATTTAATGGTATAAAAGCAAAGAAAGCATTTAATGATTTAAAAGTAAGTCATTGTATATATTTTTAGATACTGAGACACCAATGGCCACAACTGTGAAGCCACAGAAGATTAAAAAAAAAAAAAACCTTAAAAAGTATAATTTAAAAAGCAAATTTGGTTTAAACTATGAAATATAAACTACTACTCACTCGCCAACTGAGAGCAAATTCTGTTTTTCATCCTTTTTTACCCGTGGGCGCCCTGGTTTCATCTTTAAGGGTGAGGTTGGAGTCTTCTGAGCAGCAGGCTGAATGAAATGTGCAAACAGCTCTGTCTGCTTTAGTAAATACTCAAATCTATTTGCTCGGTCAGTTTGCTGCAAAAGTTAAGACACACTTTATTAAACTTTAGAAATAATGTACATATGCCTGCATGAAGAACTGAAGAATCGAACAAACTACTGAAATACGCAACAAGGTGACTGTGACTCCCAAAGACAAGTCACCGACAAACACAGGCTGAATATATGAACCTATCAAGTGCAGTTAGTGACTTAAAGAGGAGAGTGGGAGCGGGTTAAGGGGCATGACAGGAAATACATCATGCCTACAGACATGCTTAAATGAGTTCATGTATTTCCAAAACTAACATTTTATGTTCATTATCCTCTAATAAGATAACAGTAACAAGATTTTTAAATACAACATAAAAACAAAACAAGCAAGAAAACATTGTACAAGGGAATGTATTCAAAAGAAAACATACTGTTTACTCAAACTGATGCCAAATTTTAAAAGGGTACCAAGTCTGAAATTCACTTATCAAATACTTTTCTTTTTTCTTTTTTTGTTTTTGTTTCTCGAGACAGGGTTTCTCTAGTTTTGGAGCCTGTCCTGGAACTCCCTTTGTAGACCAGGCTGGCCTCAAACTCACAGAGATCCGCCTGCCTCTGCCTCCCAAGTGCTGGGATTACCAGCGTGCGCCATTAATGCTTTCAGTATGAATTTATTTTAAATGTTATAATTTTGATTCAACATGAATTGCAATAAATGGGTCTCCTGTTACTAATAGAAAATTGCGCAGTGCCATCACCAGAAATATAGACTTTAATTCCGGTACAATTGCCATAAATTTTATCTCCAGATATGACATCACAGTATGTGCCAGCAGGGAGACCAGTTTGTAAAGTTGTTGACAATGACCCCTCTGGATGGATCTCCTCAGTCTCAGGATTGTTATCACTCCCTTTGAATATTTCCTGTTGTCACATCAAGAGAGTGAATATATTTGAAAACAAAGTTTACTAATAATGAACTCTCAAGTCCTTAAGTGATGTTTTAAAGACATGATAATCTATTTACACGAAGAGAAACAAGTTAGGTATGGTAGCATACACCTTTAATTTGAGAAAATCAATTATGATCATTAATTTTATTAAAAAAAGGTCTCTCAGGGTAAAGATTTTCAGGGAATAATACATACACGTGAGATCAGCAGCAATGAAATAAACTTTAGTCAGAGGACTGAAGCTCTATATTAATATATTAGTATCACAATCTAATATTGTGGGTAAAAGTGCTCTCTACTATCACCTTAGAGTTATGTTCATCTAAAAAGAGCCACAATTTGTTACGTTTCACAGCACAATTAGAGACACCTGTATATGTAAACTAGTGAATACATTTAAAATCTTTTTCACAAAGGTTCATCACAAATGCTATTCACATATCTAGAACATACCATTTTTTCTTCATATGTAGGATCTGGTTCTTGAATTTCTTTTTGCTTTCCAGGTGATGAATCATCAAACACTTCCTGGTAGTAAGGAAAAATACAGTTGTTTAAGAACTGTCAACTAAATAATATATTCTTATTCCAAATTCCCCAGGTATTTAATGGCTATCACATAACCTGACATGAAACTTGATAAGGATGAAAAAAAATACTATAGGGAAATCACTTTCCCCAATTATAAACTGCTACCATGATTAAAATATTATCAACAACACCCTAAAGCAAAATTACTTTCTATACAAACCATAAGGGCAAATCTGTATCTTTGGGAAAAAAATTATAAACATTAATGTTCCCTTTTTATGATAAACTTCCATCTATCTACTGTGCTATTACACAAATGCACACATGGAAGGCAGCATTAGTCACTGATTTCCCCTATCAAGAACATCATTATCAAAAAAAAAGGAGCTTAACTAAATATTCTTAGTCTGACTCCTAGTTAGTAATAAATACACTCAAAACCGTCATAATGACAGTCAAATGCCACAAGCAAATGACAAAACCTCCAACTTACTCTACGTTATACATTAGAGGAAAAGTACAGTCTATAATAGTATGCGCTTTCCAACTGCAGACATTAATTCTATAATTCAATGTCTTCTTTTTCTAACTACAAAACATATTTCAGGTCATCAGATACATCAGGCAAGTGTACTTGACACAGATGTAATTCTGATTCTAACTTCAGTTAAGACAATGAAAAGCAGACTGAAGGTAATAGTCTTAAAAGACAATAAAAACTACAACATGAACAGAAAGGAAAATGAGTGAAGAATGAAATTGAGAAAAACAGAAATTATTGATATTTTACAATATGTAAAATTGTCAAACTTAAAAAAAAAACACACATGACAGGGCAAGGTGTGTGTGTGTAGAAAAGGCTCTTTCTGGAACCAGATCACAGTTCTACCCCAGGTTCTATCTCTAGAAGACTCAGTTTTCGCATGTGATAAACAAAAATACCACTTATTTTATACCACAGGTGTTATCACACTCACGCTTATAGCGACTCAAAAATTAATTTCATCTGGGTTTTAAATTCTCATCTTTAGGACCCATAAATAGAAATAACACCTATAGGTGAAATGTGACTCCAAGTTACAACAGAATCTGCAAAGCTATGGTGAACTAAGTGCATCTCCCTGGGAGAACTGCACATGTAAATACAATTTCCTTCAGTGTCATTGGTGCCCAGACTCTGAATAGAAATCCAAGAATCCAGTTAAACAGTCCCAGAAATTCAAAAGAACGTTTAAAAAACTTAAGGGGCATCAAATACAAAATTTTGCTCGCTTTTGTGGAGACAGGGTTTCTCTGTGTAACCCTGGCTGTTCTGGAACCCACGGTGTAGACCAAGTGCCTCGGAAGTGGTGGGATAAAAGGCTTATGCCACCAACGACCAGAATAAAATCCATTTAAAAATGATTCATTCACTTCAAATTGGGGCATTACACTAACACCTCCCCTCTCCACTAAAGTTACTTCCAGGACTAACAACACGTTATTTCACCCAAGCGAATCAGACTGCACGGTCATTTCCTTACGGTGTAAATGCTGCCCTAGGGTTCATCTTCACAGTGTTATTTCCAATCTAAGGACTGAAACTCTCAGAAGCCTTGGGCCTGGAACTACCGATTACCTCAAAACAAGTCCAAGGCCAAGAATAAAAATCGGAAGCAATAACTTTGTTCCCAGGCAACTCAAAGCCTGGGAGCATATCCAAGAGACCTGCCTCGCAGCGCCACCATTTTTCCACCCTCTCCCCCCCCACTTCGTATTGTCATCATCATCTGGCCCACTCGAACCCCAGAAGGTCTGAATGGACCTTAGCAGGAGATAATGCACTGGGCCAGCAGCCCAGCGCCCTCCCCCGACGTTCCCATTCATTCATTTCTCCGTCCACAAACCCCTAATTAGATGGGGATCCAGGACAGGTGCTGCGGCTGTCACGCTCGCTCCCCTCCCGGTGGAGCAGGGCCCGGGAGGGGCCTCCCCCTGGTTGCACAGAAGCAGCTGCGCCCTCGGCCCTCCAGCTCTCGCCATTGTCTCTGCCCACAACAGGCAGATGCCGCCCCTGCCAGCACCGGGATGGGGCACTCGAGGCGCAAGTCCCCAGCTGCGTGCGACGCTAGGAGACGTCGCGCTCGCCCCGGGAATCCCACTCGGAGGGGCAGCTCCCTCGCCCTTCACCAAAGTTTCATGCAAACTAAAACCCAGATCCGGGGGTAACCGAGCCAGTCTAGGGGGGCATCTAGCACTGGGGAGCACCGGTCCCCTCGGCCACGGTAATCAGGCGCTTGTGTTTCCTAGGAGCGCCCCGCCGAGCCAGGCTACACGGAGGGAAAATGCCGAGGTGAAAGAGACCTGGCGCCAGCCGAGCATCCATCTCCCTCCCCACGCGCCCGCCGCACTCACCTCCATCTCGGCGTCCGCGGGGCCCGCGCCCGCCGCACACGACGGGGCCGCCGGCGCCGCGCCGCCCTCGGGGCCGCCTTTGTTGCCGCTGCCGCTCCCGGCGGCGGCGGACGCCGCGGCTTTGGAAGGCGCGCTCTCGGGAGGCGGGGGCGGCGGAGGCTCGGCCGCCGCCGACATGTTCCGGCTGCGTCACCCGCCGCGGCCACGGGCAGGCGCGGCGCGGAGGGAAGCGGCCTGGGCCTGCGCGGCTCTGGCGTCCGGGCCCCCCGAGGAGCGAGACCCGCCCGCAAGCTCTCACGCGCGGCGGCTCCGCCACCGACCCGAGCCGACCCCGCCGCGGCGCTCGCCCCGGAGTCCTCTTCCGCCGCACTCGGCTCGGCTCCGCTCTCCGGCGTTTACTTCACGGCGGGAATCACGTCGACCAGGGTGGGCGGGGCCAGCGGGGTCACGGGGGTCAGGGAGGGCGGGCTGACTGAGGAGGCGGAGGGCTGAGGGAAGGGGAAAGGAAAGCGAAAGGTCCTCGTAGGCCTCCCGCGCCTTCTCCGCTCCGAAGCGGACTCTTCTCCAACCACCGGGACGGCCGCCTACGCCACCGCTCCCAACCCTCGCGAGATCGCTAGTTCCCCCTCACAGGCCGGCCTGCGACGGCGCCTGCGCCGGCTCCTCTTTGTCCCCGCCTCCTCCAGGCCTCCGGCAAGCTGCGGAGGGAAGGTGGGTGGGGCCTCGAGGCAGCGCGGCGGCGTAGGTTTGCGTCTCGGCTCCTCGGCGTGACGCGAGCGGTCGGGCGGCTCCGTAACGGCTCGGCGGCTCTCGGCCCGCCCGCCGGCACGCACGCCCGCACGCCCGGTGGCTCCCGGCCGGGGCTGGCCTCTGCTCAGGGGGAGGGGGGCGGGGGCGTGACGCTAAGTGACGTCGGACGTCCAGGAAAACAATGACCTCGGGTTGCAGGTCCGTGCAGCCCCTTCCAGAGTTCGGCTTTTGTGGCAGGCACGTAGACTCGCAAACACCCGAGAGCACGAATGGCCGCCGACGGAGACTGATGATGGCTTGTTTTTTCGGCGTGAATCAAAACAAAATGCGCATTCTTGTCGCCTTAAGAAGAACTGCTTGTCAGGGGAGGCAGAGGCTTATCTCTGAGAGCTCGAGGCCAGCCTGGTTTACAGAGTGAGTTCCAGGAAAGCCTTCGAGCTACACAGTGAGACCCTATCTCAAAATTTAAAAAAGAAAAATTCTTAGTTGGGCAATGCTGGCAGAGAAATCCCATCTCGAAAAATTATTGGTGTTGCTTCTGTATCTGGCCTTAGGACACATGGGGGCTCTAAGTAAGGCCTTGCTTCTGCTCCTGCATCACCTCACCGTCTACTCCCAAGCGTACAAGGTCTTTGTTATCTTAATCTGTTCGTGATTTATGGCCTCCGACATTGAAAAAAGGAAGTCTCTTCAAGAGTTAACTAAATTATGCCGAATTTCAAATCTCTTGGAAGAGCTATGTACCAAGTTCAAATGTTTGTACTGCTCTAGTAATTCTCCAGTCAAAACGCTCTGGAAAACTCGCGTTGAAATACTTCTGAAAGCTGGAGTTGTAGGTCGGTTGGTGAAGTGCTTGAGCATGCATGAGCCCTGGGTTTGAACCCTAGCCCAAACTGATTTGCCAGTGGTGAGGCATCCTCCATCTCTCCCACCTCTCCGTCACCTCTTCATCCGTATTGGTGGCACTGGGAGCTGCTGTGTGTCATGCAGTAGACACTTTTGTCCAACAGCTTTACTTGCGAATGTTCCTTGTGTGGTGTGTTGTTGGTCAGGTTCAAGGCCTCTGGCTTTGGTACGCCATCATTACTGGGCCCTCATGGATACTCCTCTCCTATATCTTGCTGTTGCTGCAGGATCATGGAGATCCTGTGGCTATGGTTCCCCAGGACCATGGGGTGGATGTTGGGGAGTGCCAACTCAAAGCCCTGGATGTGTGCCTGGGTGGTAGCTGAGTTGATCAGTCTGGGCTGCTGGGGCTGTCACTCTCAGTGGGGAGCGGAGCCAGCTCTCCCATGTCCTTTGAGGGGCAGCTTTCTCAAGTAGGGGGACACAACCATCTCCTTTGAGGGGTGGGGGAGGGGGCAGGGTTAGCTCTCCCCCTGCCAGTGAGGGGCTGGGAGCAGCTCAGCACAGCCATTGACTGTTTTTTTTTTTTGTTTGTTTGTTTTTTTTTCCTTTTTTGAGACAGGGTTTTTCTGTAGCTTTGAAGCCTGTCCTGGAACTCACTCTGTAGACCAGACTAGCCAGCCTTGAACTCACAGAGATCCACCTGCTTCTGCCTCCCCAATGCTGGGATTAAAGGCATGCGCCTCCACCACCACCAGGCCTCCAGTCCTTGTACTTTAACACACAGTTCAACACATGGTTCAACACATGGTTCACATGAGCCATTGTGGTAACACAGGCAATGGACATCAACACAGACCCCAGCTGCATCTAAGCCACAAAGCCAGACACGGCCAGTAGCAGCAGCTTGGTTCCAGTTGTCACCATGGCCCAGGTTGGTATTGCAGGCCTCTTATCAGAATGAGCCCAGCCGCAACAAACTCCAGAGAGACCTGAGTTTCAGATTACCTTGTTCCAGGAAAGACCAGAAACTGAGACTACTCTGGCACCAACCAGGCATGGACCATCCAAGGGGAAAGTACCTAACTAAAGGAAATCCTAACATTTTACCCATTATAGATAGGATCACCTGATGTCCCTTAGTCCAACACACACCCATCCCCTTTTACCAGGGCACTCCTAGACAAATGTCAGCCAATCAGGGGTACTGAATCCTTGAAATCCCTCACCCCAACATCTGCTACCACCCCAACTGAGCTCGAGGCTCTCTGATCACGCCAATGCATTGGACACACAGAGAGTTCAAGTTCAAACTTGAATAAAAGCTCTTTGCTTTTACATACAGGATTCAGTCTCTGTGGTGGTCTTTTGAGGGTCCCCATAATGTAGGTATAACAGTCCCCGGACTCCAACAAGGCCCCAGGTAGCAGCCCAGATCCCAGGTAGCCACACAACCTTCAATGGTAACCACCGTAGGGCTACGAACCAAGACGTGAACCCTGGCCACAGCTTGGGCCCAGACAGCCCTATGGTCTTGAGTGGCAGTGCAGCACCCCCATCTGTAGGGCCCCTGTGGCAGCCTGACCCTCAGGTACCAATGTGGCCCAAAGTGTTGACCCAGACCCCTGGCATCTTCACAGTCTTTGGTGGCAACAAGTTAGAGAAATCATCTCGGACCCTGGATATGGTAGGGCCACAGACATAGCCATTGGCAGCAACTCAGGACCAGATGACATCAGGTAGGAAGCTCAGGCCACCTACATCCTATATGGCCCTGGTTGCAGCATGACCTTCGGTCACCACCATGGCCTCAGATGTCTGCCTAGACCCCGGGCATTTGCACTGCACTCAGTGGTAAGAGAAGCCATGGACATCAATGTAAGCCCTGGCTGTGGTAGGGCCGTGGACCCAGACATGGTCTTCAGCAGTAGTTAGGGACCCAGATGACATCACAGGCCCAACAACACAGGCCACTCAGATCGGCATGACCCCAGCAGCTACACATTCCTGGGACCCCAACATGGCCACAGGTGGCAACCCCAAAATCTGGCATTGTTGTGCCTGAGTCTAAGGACCCCAATAAGACCACCATGGAGCCACACTTCCAAGTGCAAAAGCAAGGTTTCGTTTATTAAGTACGGGCTAGCATGGGTCCTCTGCCTCACAGTCTGACACAACAGATGGAGGGAGAAGGACCCCGTCTACTATTGACAAAAACTGCAAAATACAAAATTCCTTATCCTATATCACAACTGGCTAAAGGTGAGGTATAGCTGAGCTGTTAGCTCCTGATATGATGTAGGTGGGTCATCTGTCTATGTGTTACTTTCATTGGTTAATAAAGAAACTGCATTGGCTTTTTTGATAGGGCAGGATATAGATAGGTGGAGCAGACAGAATTCTGGGAGGAAGAAGGCAGTGAGGCAGTAGCCATGAAGCTCCAACTCGAGATGGACGTAGGCTAGAATCTTTCCCGGTAAGCCACCACCTCGTGATACAGATTACTAGATATGGGTTAAAACAAGATGTGAGAGTTAGCCAATAAGAGGCTAGATATAATGGGCCAGGCAGCGTTTAAATGAATAGTTTGTGTGTTGTTATTTCAGGTGTAAAGTGAGCCGTGCGGGAGCCGGGCGGGATGAAAAGCAGGCCCACTCCCCTTCTACTACACTGATAGGCTATTAGTATGTAAGGGAGACAGCAACAGCCCCCCAGGATACGTCTTCCAGACATCTGCTGACCCTATGCTAACCACAGGGGCAAACAATGGCTAATCAGGTACCTACAAGGACATTTGAAGGAAGCAGATGTAAACAGATGTACCCTGGTGGGTCACACTGACCAGGGCAGACACAGTTTTAGGGAATGTTTATGGCTTTCCTGGGCTGCATTCAGCCCCCTGGTTAGGGCCTGTCTAAAATGGAGTTCTTTCTCAAAATGGAGTTTGTTTTGCTCCTTCAGGCATCCTTGTGGCCTTTGGTGGCAACATGGGCCATGGACATCAACACAGACCCCAGCGGAGCAGGCACCATGGACCCAAACATGGTTCCTGGCAGCAGCCTGGGCCAGGATGTCACCATGGCCCTATATGGCAGTGCAGGTCTCTCAGATCAGCATTGCTCTAGCGGCAGGGTGGCCCTTGGATACCGACATGGCCCCAGGTGGTGGCCCAGACCCTCAGTGGCAACAGGCACAGTGGATATCAACACGTACCCTGGCTGCGGTAAGACTGTGAACCTAGACATGACCCTCAGCTGCAGCTCAGGCCTAGAAGCCTCCATGGCCTCTGGTAGTTCAGGGTGGCACCTGCAGTGGCATGGCTCTTGGGCATAGTGTGGCACCCCAGACTCTGGGTATCCTCACTTCCTTCAGTTATAACAGGAACCACAGACATCAACACAGACCACAGCCTTAGCAGGGCCATTGACCAAGACATGGTCCTTGGCAGAAGCCCAGACCCAGATGTCAACATGGTCCAAGGGGCAAGCAGGTTACCCACATCAACTTGTTCCTTACTGCCTTTGCCTCTTCATATCTGCCTCTCTTCACAGGACATGAGCCATTCTGCCTCTCTCTCTCTCTCTCTCTCCCTCCCTCTCTTTCATACACCAATATGTGTGTGTGTGTGTGTGTGTGTGTGTGTGTGTATATATATATATTGGTGCCAATGGTTCCTCCTCCCTGCCCAGGGCAAGCAAGTGACCCTGGGCAGGCATGTGAGTGTCCTTCATTCACTGGGCCCTAATCCTGCATTTTTAAAAAATAAATGTGTTTTAGTAGTGAAAAATCTACTTTTTCTACTTTTATGGAGGTATGATTGACAGATGAACTAGGGGTTTAGCTCAGTGGTAGAGCTCTCTTGTTGAGCATATTCAATCCCTGAAACAGAAAGAAGGAAAATGTGTTTATTCAAGGTGTATAATGTGACGTTTAGAAATACAGTTATATTGTGAAATGACTACTACAAACCTTTCACCATCATCTCTTATATTTACTGTGTATGTGAGAGAGGTATTTAAGGTCTAGTGAGGATGTAGTTCAGTGGTGCATAACTTTCCTGTCCTGCAGAAGGCCTGGGTGAGTTAATACACCAATGCAAAAATAGAGGGGCTAAGGATACAGCTCAGTTGGTAGGAGTGTTTGGTGTGAAGAGGCCCTGGGTTAAGTTCCTAGAACTGCACATAACTGCGCATGATGGCACACACCTATAATGCCAATACTTGGGGGGTATAACTGGGACAACCAGAAGTTCAAGGACATTCTTAACTACATATCTCATTCAAGAACAGCCTAGGCTACATAAGACCATGCCTCAAATAAATAGTAGTAATAAAAGGTAAGCAATGTTTTCTTTTATTGAAAATAGATTTTTTTCATACAATATATTGTAATTATTGTTTCCTCTCCCCCTGACTTTTATCAATTCTTCCCCTTCTCCTTTCCCATCTGATCCACATCCTTTCTGTCTCTCATTAGAAAACACACAGGCCTAGCAAGCACAAGGCCCTGGGTTCAGTCTTCAGCTCTTGGAAAAGACAAAATGAATTATAATATACTTATCTATGTTTTCCAATGGTCCCCCGCCCCAAAGGGGTCTCAATACACAGGCTGAAAACTGCTGGTTTAGAAGGCCTTGTCTCCTGCTGTCCTCTATCCCCTTTGGATCTTACACACTTTCCACCTCCTCTTTGGAGTTCCCTGAGGCCTGAGGGGAGAGATTTGACGGAGACGTCCCTTTTATGGATGTACTTAGGGAGTTTTCCAAAGTCTCTCATGCTTTGCACTTGTCCAGTTGCAGTCTCTGTATTTGTTCCTATCTGCTGCAAGAGGAGACTTCTCTGACAACGACAGAGCAAGGCACTGATCTATGAATATCAGAATGCCTTTAGGAGTCATTTTATTGCTATGTTCCTTTAGCAGACAGTAGTATTTGGTTTTCCCGTAGGTCCATGGACTATCTATCTAGTCTCAGGTTCTTGGCCACCCAAGGAGTGCCAGTGGAGTGCACCTTAAATCAGATCTTGGTTGGTTCCTCCCACAAGCTTTGGGCCACTATTGTACCAGCATATCTTGAAGGCGGGACGACACTGCAGGTCAAAGGGTATAATAGCTGGGTTGGTATTTACCTTTCTCTTCTATTAGCTTGCAGAGTACTGTTAACGCTGCCTGGGAGAACCAGCTTCCAGGCTGCAGAAAGGCTCAAAGGGAAAGTCCACAGTGTGGTGCAAACTAAGACATTTTATCTGAGGGGGTTAAGGGGGAAACACCACTCGTACATTTTCCTGAGGGATTCCTTCTTGATTCTCTCATGTTTTTCTTGTGATGTTCTCTATTTTCTCATTCTGATTCTATCTTTCCTCTTATGTTTTTTTCCCTTTGAATTCTCTCATACCTGATGTTATCCTTCTAGCCCATTGTAACTCCTTCTCTCATGGTGTTCTCATCTTTCTTTGTTCTTCACAGTGTAAATACCCACAAAATCTTTCAGACAATACAGGAGTCACACAAAAGGTCGCATTTCATTTCTTAAGTAAATGATTAAAAACAGACAGCTCACATGCTATAAATCTAAATAACTTGTCACATAGCAAGAAAGGAACATTTTTTTTCTCAGCCAGCTCCCTAATTGGTGGTTTGTAACTTGCAGCTGCAAAGAATCATTTTGTTAACTATCTAGAGAGGTAGTTCCTTTTTAAAAAAAAGATTTATTTATTTATTTATTAGCCGGGTGGTGGTGGCACACGCCTTTAACCCCAGCACTACAGGAGGCAGAGGCAGGTGGATCTTTGTGAGTTCAAGGTCAGCCTGGTCTACTAGAGCTAGTTCCAAGACAGGATCCAAAGCTACAGAGAAACCCTGTCTCTAAAAACAAAACAACAACCAAAAGATTTATTTATTATGTATATAGTGTTCTGCATGTATGTATCCCTCTTTACCAGAAGAGGACACTAGATTTTATTAGAGATGGTTGTGAGACACCATGTGGTTGTCACTAACTGAACTCAGGACCTCTGGGAGAGCAGCCAATACACTTAATTCCTGAGTCATTTCTCCAGCTCCCCGAGTGGTAGACTTATAAAGGATTTTAAAGAAGTTATACATAAAATTAAACTATTAAAGGGCATAAGAAAAATAAGGAAATTGTGTACTTTATATTTCTGAGTGTATAAACATATTAAACTAACATTTTGTGATTAAAAGTCATAAAAGCTGGGCTTACTGGGACTCCATGAGCACCCTGGTTTGTTTGTTTTTTTTGAACTGATTGATTTATTTTATATATATATATTTTTTTCTCTGCTCCCTTCCTGCCTCTCCCCTCCCTTTTAATCCTCACCCAAGATCCCCCGCTCCCAATTTACTCAAGAGACCTTGTCTTTTTTTTCTTCCCAAGCACCCTGTTTGGTGTGTTGTAAATTCTTTAGCTCTGGGTACTATAAATTTCTTCGTATCCGCTCAATCGGCACTTCCCAAGACACTTAAAAGCACTTAAAATGTGCTTTTCTGCTCTGTGTGTAATGCTTGAGCATAAAAGAGAAAACCTTTAATGCTTTCTGGGGTCTATGAAGTCATATTACTTTCTGTAGCCCTGGCCAGTTAGAAAATCTTTTCCTGTGGTGTATCTAAACCAAAGCGTTTTTGTTTCTAGACTTCGGTTACTGGCTCCCTGTCACGTGCACAAATTTCAGGACCGAACATGAAAAAAATAGGTAGTTGGCTGAACCTTGGGTCTTCAGGTTACAGACCCAGATCATAAAACTGAGGTTAGGAATTCATACAGAGTTGATCACTGTCCTAGGTTCTCAGCCAGACCTAGCAAAAGAGACTGCACAACAATTAGGCTGCTTTGTACTTTTCGCCTTAGTCCAACAGATCAGACAGCTTGTTATGTGTCCTTGTGAATTGGGTTGCCGTTTCTGAGTATAGTTCATCTTAAAAGCCATTAGTAATGTACCTGGTCTGATCTAAAGCTACTTTGAAATTTTATATCAGTTGATCGTGCACATCTGTCCTGACCGCTGTGGAAAATTTCACTATTTCCTTGGCGTCAGCCTGAGCTGTGATCTATAACAGGTCTTTGGGGGAACTTATAACCTCTGACATATGTAGCACTTCTTTGTATTCATTTTATTCATCAACATTTTATATAAGATAACATTATTAAGCTGGACAGTGGTGGTGCATGCCTTAGAGGCAGGCGGATCTCTGTGAGTTTGAGGCCAGCCTGGTCTTCAAGAGCTAATTCCAGGACAAGTACCAAAGCTACAGAGAAACCTTGTCTCAAAAAAAAAAAAAAAACAAACAGCAAAAAAGATAACATTATTGATATCAGTTAGATAATACAATTAAGGAGGAGTCATCTTTTTTTAAAAAAATATTTATTTATTTATTTATTTATTTATTTATTTATTATGTATACAATATTCTGTCTGTGTGTATGCCTTCAGGCCAGAAGAGGGCACCAGACCCCATTACAGATGGCTGTGAGCCACCTGTGGTTGCCGGGAATTGAACTCAGGACCTCTGGAAGAGCAGGCAATGCTCTTAACCTCTGAGCCATCTCTCCAGCCCCAGGAGTCATCTTCTTGACCACCCACAGATAAAAATACCTGGTAGATTGGCATGTGATCATGACATAAGCACACTATGTATGATACAGTTTGAAATAACACATGTGTAGTAAGAGACAGAAGCATAAGATATTCCGGAGTCTTTGCTCTATGGCTTTGCCTGACGAGGTTTCTCATCAGTGAATTTCATTCTGTTAGGTTGACATCTTGAATATTAGTTATTATGTGCTGCTCCTTTGACAATGGTCACTGGCATATCATGAGCATTAGTCAGCAGGGGTCAAGGCACTAGGGAGGCACGTGACTTCTCCATGTTCAGAGCTTGTGTAGGTCGGTGTTGGCTTCAACAATAAGGCCTTTTGGAGAGCAAGCAATAGCCTTGACAGTAGCCAGTGTTGTTTGGGAGATCCCGTACAACCCCTTTGGCCAACAACTCAATTAAATGTAACTGATTCCCAGTATTGAAAACTTCATTTGGTGATGAGAGATGTCCAGCTGGGACTCTGTCTCCCTTCTTATGTGACAATTTCATTGGAATTGATTACATATATGTATATATTATAGGAAGAATCTACTGTATTTGGTTTTCATAAACCTCTCCAATGGCCCTTAGTTTTAGATGTCCCTCCCCATGTTTTCTCCCTTGCCCCCTTGTCCCACCTGCTCCCTGTTTTATCCTCCCATACATACCAGTCTCCCCACACCCCATGCGTTTTGATGAATGTGTATTCTATTTCCTCTTCCTAAGGGGATCCATCCCTAGTCCCATAGTCCCTTATTCTATACATATATAGTGTAATCTATATATACCTATATATGTGCACATATTTATGTATATCTATATATACTCATATATAGAAAGACACATACAGATTATATACATATGTGTATAGATAGGTATACGTACATATGCATATACATAATATATATATGATGTCTGTGATTATTTACATTATAGCTTCCTTATCAATGACTTAACAGCTAACATCCACATATAAGTGAATACATACCACATTTGTGTTTCTGGGTCTGAGTTACCTCACTGAAGACCCATTTTTTTCTAGCTCCATCCATTTATCTGCAAATTTCATTATTTCATTTTTTAATTGCTGAGCAATATTCGATTATGTAATTGTACCACATTTTCTTTATCCATCCACCTATTGCTTCCAATTTCTGGCCATCGTGAATAGAGCAGCAATGAACATGGTTGAACATGTGTCTCTGTAGTAGAATGAAGAGTTCTTTGATTATAGGCCCAAGAATAGCATAGCTGAATCTTGAAGTAGATCTGTTCCCAGCTTCCTGAGGAGCCACTACACTGATTTCCATAGTGGCTGTATATGTTTGTACTCCCCCATCAATGGAGGAGTGTTCCTCTTACTCCACAGCCTCGCCAATATGAGCTGTCATTTGTTTTATTGATCTTGGCCACTCTGACGGATGTAGGATAAAATCTCCAAGTATTTTGATTTACATTTCCCTGATGACTAAAGATCTTAAACATTTCTCTAAGTTTTTCTCAACCATTTGAGTTTCCTCTTGAGAATTCTCTCTTTAGATCTATACTCCATTTTTTAATTGGTAAACTTGTTTTCCTGATGTCCAGGTTTTTGAATTCTTTATATATTTTGGATATTAGCCATCTAGTAGATGTGTAGTTTGTAAAAAAAAAATCTTTTCCCATTAAATAGGCTGCCATTTCGAATGATGGTGTTCTTTGCTGCATAGGATTTTTTTTTTTTTTTTGGGTTTTTCGAGACAGGGTTTCTCTGTCAGCTCCCTAATTGGTGCTGGGATTAAAGGCGTGCACCACCACCACCCGGCTGATATTTTCAGTTTCATGAGGCCCCATGTTTGAATTTTATCTTAGTGCCTATGGTGTTCTGTTCAGAAAGTCATCTCCTGTGCCAATAAGTTCAAGACTACTCTCCACTTTCTCTACTATCATATACAGTGTATTTGGCCTTATGTGTAAGTCTTTGATCCATCTGGAATTGAGTTTTGTGCAGGGTGGTAAATATGGATCTATTTGCATTCTTCTATATGCAGCTGTCTGGTTTGACCAGCACAATTTGTTACAGATGCTTTCTGTTTTCCAGTGTATATTTCCAGCTTCTTTATTAAAAATCAGCTGTCCACAGGTGTGTGCATTTATGTCTGGGTCTTCGATTGATTCCATTGATCAAATTGTTTTTATGCCAGTACTGTGTGGTCTTTATTACCATTGCTTTGTAGGACAACTTGAGATCAGGAATGGTGAGGCCTCCTGTAGTTATTTCAGTGTTCAGGATTGCTTCAGCTATCCTGGGATTTTCATGTTTCTAAATGAAGCTGAAAATTGTCCTTTCAAGAATGTGAAAAGTTGTGTTGGAGCTTTGATGGTGATTGCATTGAATCTGTAGGCTTCTTTTGGTGAGATGGCCATTTTTACTATATTAAGCCTATTGATCCATGAACATGGAAGATCTTCCTGTCTTGTGATATCTTCTTCAATTTCTTTCTTCAATGTCTTAAAGTTTGTAATTATACTAATTATACAGGTCTCCCATTTGCTTGTTTAGGGTAATCACAAGGTATTTTATATCACTTGAGGCTATGATGAAAATGTTGTTTTGCTGATTTCTTTCTCAGTCTCTTTGTCATTTGCATATAAGGGGGCTAATGATTTCTGGGAGTTAACTTTGTATCCAGATACTTTGATAAACATGTTTATCAGCTGGGGAGTTCCCTGGTGGGATTTTTAGAGTCGCTTAAATATACTCTCATATCATCTGCAAAAAAAATACTTTGCCTTTTTTTCCAATTTGTACCCCCTTGATCTCCTTCAGTTATTTTATTGCTGTAGCTAAGACTTTAAGTACTGTATTGAATAGGTCTGGAGAGACAAAGTGAACAACATGGTCTTGTTCCTGATTTTGGTGGAATTGCTTTCAGTTTATCTCTACTTAAGTTGATGTTGGCTATGGGCTTGCTATAAACTTCCTTTATTTTGTTGAGGCATGTCTCCTGTGCACCTAATCTCTCTGTTACTTTTATAATGGAGATATTTTTGTTGGATTTTGTCCAAGGCCTTTTCTGCATCTAATGAGATGACCATGTGGTTTTTGTCTTTTAGTTTGTTTATATGGTGGATCACATTTATTTGTTTACCTATGTTGAACCATCTCTGCATCTCTGGGATGAAGCCTACTTGATTATAGTGGAATATATATATATATATATATATATATATATATATGTATATATATATTTGATGTGTTCTTGGATTAGGTTTACAAGTATTTTATTAAGTATGTTTGTGTCTATGTTCAAAAGGGAAATTTGTCTGTAACTATCTTTCTTTTTTGGATCTTCATGTAGTTTAGGTATCAACTGTGACCTAGGAAAAGAGTTGGGCAGCATCGCCTCTGTTTCTATTTTGTGGGAAAATTTGAGGAGTATCAACATTACCTCTTTTAAAGTCTAGTAAAAATCTGTACTAACCATCCTGTTTTGGTTTTGGTTTTTTTTTTTTTTTTGCCTTGGGAGAAATTTAATTGCTGCTTCTATTTCATTAGGAACTGTGGGTATGTTTAAACTGAAGATAAGCAATTAGTTACCGATTGTTAAAAAGTGTGCTAGGCATAGTGGCACAAGCCTTTAATCCTCAGCACTCAGGAGACAGAACAGCTGGCTCTTTGTGAGTTCTAGGTCAGTCTGGTCTACTTAATGAGTTCTAGGACAGCCAGAGCTGTATAATAGAGAGAGGTTTCTAAAGCACCCAAATATAAATAAAATAAAATCTATCATCAAATTTCACATATACAGTTGAGTACTTTTAACTACAGTAACAATGATGTTCATTAGACTTCTAAAATTATTCTCCCCAAATAACTGAACTTTTGTACCCTGTCTTAGTCAGTGTTCTTTCGTTGTGAAGAGACACCATGACCACAGCAATTCTTATTGCTTAACTCCAATGCTTAAAGGACAGCATTTAATTGGGGCTTGCGAGCAGTTTCAGAGGTATAGTCCATTGTGTTTATGGTGGGCAGCATGGCAGCATGCAGGCAGACGGCCCTAGAAAAGTTGGGAGTTCTACCCCCAGATCTACAGGCAGCTGCAAGAGAGAACATCACTGACCTGGTGTGGGGTTTTGAAACCCCAAAGCCTTCGTCTCCTGAGTGACACACAGCCTCCAAAAAGGCCACACTTTCTAATTTCTCTCGTGTAGTGTCACTCCCAAATGACCAAGCAAACAAACATATGAGCCCTTGGGGGCCGTTCCTATTCAAACCATCACACACTCTTTAACCAACATCTCTTCATTTTAAGAAATAATTTTCAGTCTTAAACATTTCTTTGCCAAAAATATTTATATGGAAGGATAAAAAGATAATGTCTAGAGTCATATCTGACACATATTCTCTTGCTGAATAGTGTTTATATGCTATTATATGTATATACATCTAGCTTGTATTTAGCTGGGCTTGGTGACAAATAATTTTAACCCTAGCACTTAGGAGGCAGAGGCGGGCAGGTCTCTGTGAGTTTAATGCCAACCTGGTTGACATAGGAAGTTCTAGGCCAGACAGGGCTACACAGTGAGACCCTGTCTTAAATTTTGTTTAGATTTTTTTAGTGTTACCTTTTTATAGGTTTATTTATTCATGTATTTTATGTACATTGGTGTTTTGTCTATGTGTGTGGTGGTTTCAATGAAAGTGGCCTCCATAGACTTATAGGAAGTGATACTATTATGAGGTTTAGCCTTTTTAAAGTAGGTATGACATTATTGAAGTTAGTGTGTCACAGGGGTGGGCTTTAATGTTTCAGAATCTCAAGCCAGGTCCAGTGTCACTCTCTCTTCCTGCTGCCTGCCAGTCCGTATGTAGGACTCTTGGCTCCTTCTCTAGCACCACGTATGCTTGCACACTGCTGTGCTTCCTGCCATGATGACAATGGACTAACCCTCTGAACCATAAGCCAGCCCAGTTAAACGTTTTCCTTTATAAGCGTTGCTGTGGTCATGATGTCTCTTCACAGCAATAAAACCCTAACTAAGACAACATGTATTTCTGCACACCAGAAGAGGGCATCAGATTTCATGGTTGTGAGTTACCACGCAGGTGCTGGGAATTGAACTCATGACCTCTGGAAGAGGAGCCAGTGCTCTTAACCATTGAGCCATCTCCAGCTTCCTAGATTTATTTTCATTTTTATGTATGTGAGTGTTTTGCCTTCATGTATGCCTGTCCCAGGTGTATGCAATTTCTTCAAGAGCCAAAAGAGGGAGTTGTATCTCCTACAACTAGAATTACAGACAGTGGTGAGCCAACATCCAGTCAAATAAGGTGATCTGAAGAAGCATCCAATGCTCTTAACTGCTGAGCTATCTGTGGTGTGTGTGTGTGTTTAATATTCATGTTGTTAAGTAGAAAGTACATAGTCCAATATGGTGTTGGATGACTGCATACTTACCACTTGGAAGTCTGAGCAATAAGCTCTTGAATTCCAGTCCAGGCTGAGGTTATATAGAAAACTGTCTCAATTTCCCTCCTCTCCCAAACACATAGAGATAGGGATGGCAAGCAGGCAGGAAGCACATTTATTTGGTATTCATGGTATTCATTTTTTTAGTTTGAGGTAGATGTCTAGGGTCTAGAAACCGTAGAATTATACATAATTGTGCGAAAGGAGAATCATGAGTTTGATAGCTAAGTTAAATAACAAATAGCAAGGAATAGTGCAAGTAAGTGAACACCACCTCCAAGCTGACAACTGTCCCTTTAGCATGTGCATTATATATGTGAGTTCCCCAAATCTATCAGCATTTGAAAGATACACTAGACTCTTGATAGAAAAAATATGGGAAAATGGTACATAAACCAGAAAGAAAGTATGTATAAGGTCACTAATTAACCATCAGAAGCAGAGAAAATGGTTTGGAGCAAAGCATAGAGTAAGTGAGAGGAGAAAACAATAACTGTGGGAGCCTCCTTTGGTCAATAGCATAAGCGTATTTCTGGCTAACTCTTACATCCTATACTAGCCCATCTCCATTAATCTGTGTATCGCCACGTGGCTGTGGTTTACCGGGTAAAGTTCCTGCATCTGTTTCTGGCAGGGCTACATGCTTCTCCTTGACTCCACCTTCTTTCTCCCAGCATTCAGTTTAGTTTCCTCCACCTACCTAAGTTCTGCCTTGCGCAGGCCTAAGACAGTTTATTAACCAATGGTATTCACAGCATACAGAGGGGAATCCCACATCAAACAAAGTGTAGAGGCAACAGGACAGACAGAGGAATTAGACACAACTAGATCATTCAGTGCAGGCTCTGGAACTTGGTGGTTGTGTTAGTTCACATATTCTGAATCAGCTTGCTCACCTATATCGTCTTATCATACTACCCCTGCTTTGCACTGAGATAATGTTCTTATAATGCTGTCTGTCATGAGAATTGTGCTGGCTGTGGTGAAGCACAACTTGAATGCCCACTCAGGAGGCAGAGACAGGCAGTTGTCTGTGAGTTCAAGGCCAGTCTGGTCTACCTAGTGAGCTCTAGAATAACCAAGGTGACATAGAGAGACCCAGCCTCACAGTGCACACATGTGCACACACACACACATGCACGCACGCACACACACACACACACACACACATATTAAAGGGCAAAATAAGGTGCCTGATATAACAATGGCATATAGGGATCTCTGGGTTCAAGTGTTAGAAATTTTGATGCCAAGGACTCATAACCCTGCTGGGTGGTGATGGCACATGCCTTTAATCCTAGTACTCAGGAGGCAGAGGTAGGCAGATCTCTGTGAGTTCGAGGCCAGTCTAGTCTACAAAGCAAGTTCCAGAACAGGTTCCAAAGCTATACAGAGAATTCCTATCTCAAACAACAACAACAACAACAACAAAAAAGAATATTTAGAGGCTGAAGACATGGCTCAGGGTTTAAGAGTACTGGCAGCTCTTCCAGAGGACCTGAATTCAATTCTCAGCACCCACATGGTCGTTCACAATCTGATGCTTTCTCCTGGTCTGCAGGCATACATGCAGACAAAATCTTATATACTTATTTAGTGTGTTAATGTTCATGTCCCACAGTGTATGTGAAGGTCTGGATAACTTGCAGGAGTCACCTCTTTCTGTTCACCTTGTGGATGCCAGGGATCAAACTCAAGTTGTCAGGTTTAGTGACAAACACCCTTACCCAATCAGACATCTTGATGGCCCTGGACACACACACACACACACACACACACACACAAACACAAACACAAACACACGGTGTGTTAGGGGGAGGTTGAGACACGGTTTCTCTGTGTAGCCCTGGCTGTCCTGGAACTTGTTCTAAAGACCAGACTGGCAGACTGGCTTTGAACTCAGAGATTCTCTTGCCTCTGCCTCCTGAGTGCTGGGATCAAAGGCGTGCACCACTATACCTAAGCTTTGCTTCCTAAATCTTAAGATGTTTTTCATTTATCTTTGGAATGTTTGGGGCTCTGGAGAAAGTAGGCAGGACTTAATGGACCAAAAATGAAAATATTTTCCCCAATGGGAAAAAAATTCTCTGTTTAGAGGATTTGCCAGTGCGACCATGCTCTGTTCTTGCAGTTGCCTAGTAACCAGATCTCCATCGTCCCAGCCAGCCTCTCAGGGGTTCTCAAACATAGTCAAGGATTATAAACTAAATGAGAAAGTGAGATTTCCATAACTGTGTACAAAATTATTGACAAATTAATGTTAAGGAAGTTGGCTTCTGTCTTTCATTAACTTGTTGGTTGCAGAATGCTCTTCTTCAGATGGGGCCGCAGATGCTGGCAGTGAACAGCATGCTGATCTGAGAGGCCCGGGGCTACATCTTAAGCTGTCATGGCTGCTTCAAGTACATGACTGAGGGTCTGGACCAGGGCCTTTCTGTTCCTGTCCCTGCTGATGTCTCCTCAGAAGAGAACCCGTCCCTTCCATCTCGGTGTTCCCTGTGGTCCACCTGCTGTCTCCACCACACTGAAATCCCTGGCACAGGTTACCAGTGACCTGTCTTTCCAAGGGGCCTAGAGTTAAGGATGTGGGTTCTGGGACAGAGGTCACTTGTTCTCCAATGACACACGCTGGTCTGTGTAGAAGGAGAGAGGTCTGGGATTTGCTCCCAAGTGTCATAGGTAGAGATGAAACACAGTGGCTGTGAGCTGAGAGTCAAGCTGGGTGATGGAGTCATGGGGATTCATTGTTTGCCATGGCTGTTTAATGTCTGAACCCAGAGTGCACGGGTTCACATCTAGATGCCTTCTCTCTGTGATCTGCAGGTATTAACAGTTAATTGCCTTCTTAGTTCTTTAAAAATGTCTTTAAGTCGAAAGATTTGTTGTAAGGAACTAGGAGCATAAGTCATGGGGATTTTGCAAGGTATTTGGCACATGGGAGATGTTCCCTCTGATGGACAGTCAGCTGACTGACCACTCCCTGTAGCACAGCTAATCAAAATCCAGAGACAGGTATTGGAGTTCAAACTGAAGATCAGAAGAGCAAAGCAACCAAGTCACTAGAGAGTTCTTACCTTACCAGGGCTCAGACAAACAAAGGGGTGATCCTGTCCTGTGACTGCAGACTGCAGTGCTCTCCACCAAACCTCAGACTGCACTGAGCTCCTGTCTCCTCCTGCCTTATATTCCTCTCTCTGCCCAGCCATATCACTCTTGGCCTCTACTGGCTTACCTCTGCAATCTGATCTTCATGGAAGTTTTATTTATTAAAATACAAATAAAATATCACTACATTTCTCCTTTTTCTAATATAAAAAGGTTATAACTAATATAAAAAACAATATACAATAAGTACAATAACTATATACAATATATGCAGCCAATAAGTACATCAACAATGTCTCATCCATTTGCATTTGAAAAATTCAGAGAAATGCTTCATTATCTATCCTACCTTGGTGAGTCAAAAGTCTTGTGTGTATAATTCCTATCATAACTTGCATTACCATCTAAAATTATCTTTTGATATCTCTCAACCTTATACATTTTGAACTTCTTTAGTGAATTTCTTTTCTGAGTCTTGTAAACAAGAAAAATTATAGCTATTTAGTTTTCAACTACCTCAGAGACCTGAGAAAGAAATAATATTAACTGAATAAGCAGGAAGTGCAAGCAAACCACTTCTAAAAAATGTGAGAAATAATAGAAACTGCTTTTGCCTGGTGATCTTGTCTGCTTCCAATTTCCAGGAGAATCTATATATGTTTTTCTTTGGGTTCACCTTATTATTTAGCTTCTCTAGGATCACAAACTATAGGCTCAATGTCCTTTATTTATGGCTAGAGTCCACTAATGAGTGAGTACATACCATATTTGTATTTTTGGGTATGGGTTATCTCACCCAGGATAGTGTTTTCTATTTCCATCCATTTGCATGCAAAATTCAAGATTTCTTTTTTTTTACCACTGAGTAGTACTCTAATGTGTATATGTGCCACACTTTCTTTATCCATTCTTCCGTTGTGGGGCATCTAGGGTGTTTCCGGGTTCTGGCTATTACAAATAATGCTGCTATGAACATAGTTGAACAAATGCTTTTATAGTATGGCAAAAGTTGAGAGCATGAGGGTGGGGGGGAGAGGGGGAGAGAGAAGGAAGAAGGGGAGGATTGGGGAGAGCTTGGGGGAGTGGGATGGTTGAGATGGAAGAAGGGCAGATATGGGAGCAGGGAAGAAGATATCTTAATTAAGGGAGCCATTTTAAGGTTGGCAAGAGACTTATCTCTAGAGGGGTTCCCAGGTGTCCATGGGGGTGTGTAGAAGGAGCTGTGGGCAGGCCTGCTTTTCATCCCACACAGCTAACTTTACACCCGAAATAACAGCACACAAATTGTATTCATTTAAACACTACCTGGCCCATTAGTTTCAACCTCTTTCTGGCTTACTCTTACATATTTGTTTAACCCATATCTAGTAATCTGTGTAGCACCATGAGGTGGTGGCCTTTCCGGGAAGATTCTAGCCTACATCCGTCTTGGGTCAGAGCTTCTTCGTGTCTGCTCTGGAGAGGAGAGGCCTAGCGTTTGCCTCGCTTCCCTTCTTCCCAGCATTGTGTTCTGTCTACTCCATCCACCTAAGGGCTGGCCTATCAAATGTGCCAAGGCAGTTTCTTTATTAACCAATGAAATCAACACAAAAAAGAAGACCCTCCCACATCAGGGATGTCCCCAGCTAGGTTCTTGGGCAGTAGAGGAGAGGGTGCCTGAACTGGCCTTGTCCCATAGTCACACTGATGACTATCTTGAATATTACCATAGAACCTTCATCTGGCAACAGATGGAGATAGAGACAGAGTCCCACATGGGAGTACTGGATTGAGCTCCCAAGGTCCAGTTGAAGAGCAGAAGGAGGGAGAAGATGAGCAAGGAAGTCAGGATCGCCCACAGAGACACCCACAGAGACAGTGTTCCTGATCTAATGGGAGCTCATTAAAGTCAGCTGGACTGGGACTGAACGAGCATGGGATCAAACCAGACTCTCTGAATGTGGTTGACAATGGGGGCTGACTCAGAAACCAATGATAATGGCACTGGGATTTGTCTCTACTGCATGTACTGGCTTTTTTGGGATCCTAGTCTGTTTGGATGCACACCTTCCTAGGCCTGGATGGAGGGGGGATGGCCTTGGACTTCCCACAGGGCAGGGTACCCTGCCCTCTCTTAGGAATGGAGAGGGAGGGGGAGAGTGAATGGAGGAGTGGGAGGAGGAGAGGAAGTGGAAATTTTGAATGGTATTATTTATAAAGCAATAAAAAAGAAAAGAAAAAAAACCAGAAACAGTTATCTGCCTGGACGGTCATCCCAAGTTCCTCTGCAACGTTGGGGCATCCATCTTGAGCTTAAAGGTCTAGAATATTTGACAGAATTTTTTTATGAAGCAGGATATTTTAAGGACTGTTCTGCCTTGTCTTGACAAGATTTGGCAGTCACTCTCTTTTGTGTCCTGCTTGTCCAATTAGGACAGCATACTTCCAGCAGTTGAGGCAATGGCATTTTCTTGCTCAGTGGCTTACTTTTGATTGAAAGAAAGTAAACTTTGTGTGGTGTTTCTTCATTGTCCATCATCTTCTCTGAAGTAGATTGGTTCTGCTTTTAAAAAGCAAATACTAGTTTTAAGTATTTAACATTGGGTTGGAATTTTGTATATTGTATACAAATTTTGAATATTGATACACATTTAAGATTAGTCTTGTTAAAGCAAATTGCACTTACATTTCTAATCTGTTCAAGGTATTTTACCTATTCATGTCATTTAACAATGTAAAGCAAATTTCTAATTTGTGAAAGTTATTATTTCCAACTGTTTAGGAAAAAAGGAAATGCAGATTAGTAACTAATCACCTGTTAGAATTAAACTTATAGTCATATTTGCTATGTTTTCAAGGTCAAACAGAATTATTTTAAATAGACATGTTGTCTTCAAACACTTTAGAGATGTACAGAATATGACATTTAAGATGTTTTAATAACGTGTCATAGAGATATTCAAATTTAGAAGAGGAACTTAAAGGAGAACCAATTTCAGCATTGTATTATATAGGATTAGTGAAGAACAGCCTAAGGTTTTCAAACAACTAACCTTAATTTATCCAGTAACCTTACAGCTGCTGCCAAATGACAGATGCTCTGAAAGAGATCATTGGACTTGGGTGCAAATGTTAGATTTAGGGAGATTTGAAGAAGTGATAGTCACATATGGCATGCACTCACCTTTTGTGAAGTAGATGTTAAAGTCATGGTCAGTTTGTAATAGAATTATCTCTAAAGGCTGGATAGACTTGGTTAAAGCTGTTTAGAGCCTGGTCCACAATTACAATGGAATATGTGGTTCAGAGAAGAGGCTAAGACTATCGAACAATGAAGTAAAGGTAAAGGTGTGGAAATCTCCCAAGATCAACTTCTTAGAGAAGGAGATTATGCTACTATAGAAAAACAATCTGTATATGATGGCCACTCCCCAGGTTTATGCCATGCAGCAACTTTGAGTGCTTGGAACAGAATTGGAGAAGTAGAAAAGAAAATTGAGTCATTTAATAAAGTTATACAGGGCCCAAAGGAAACCTTCACAGATTTCTTACAAAGATTGACAGGTAAATAGAAGGATACCACATTCAGAAACTAGACAAATAATAATTGAATCTCTGGCTTTTAAAAATGCTAATTCTCAATGCAAAAGAATAATTAAGTCTTTAAAGGCAGGGCCAGCACCCTTGAAGGAATGGATCCAAGATACTCTCTACATTGAATCTCATGACTATGATGTTGCTTGGATAGGAGAGGTGATTTCCAAAGGTTTAGGAAAAATTGAAATTAAGTGTTATAATTATGGCAAACAAGGTCAGTTTAAAGGGGATTGTAAGCAGGGAATTCCTAGAAACAATGTTTTGTCTAAGAATAATCCATTCAGAACACCCTTCCCTTCTGAATTATGCAGAAGTCGTGGCAAAGGCAGGCATTGGACTAATGAATGCAGGTCAACAGGTGATATTTAAGGTAACCCTGTGCCGTTGAGAAACTCCTTGAGGTGCCATTCGCAGGCTCCTAAGCCAAATCTGGTAAAGTCATTTCTTGTCATTGTAGAGGAAACTCCTTCCCAGAACAATTAAAGCTTACATTAGTTATAAGAAATCATATTACTATAAATAATAGAACATTTCTAAAAAAATAGAGCAAAAAATTTAGGAGAAACCATAAAGCAAGTATTTTGGCAAACTATAAGTGAACAAAGACCAAAATTAAAATATGATTAAATGACATTGTCATTGAAGGTCCAGTAGACACAAGTGCAGATGTAACAATAATCTCACCAAAACCTTGACATCCAAATTTGGTCTCTTCAGGAGGTAAATGTTCAGCTGTTAGGATTAGAACTTTATCTCAGGTAAAAGAGAGCATGAGATGGGTCAAATGCATAGGACTAGAAGGACAAAGAGGAATATTATAACCATATGTGTCTAACATAGCAATGAATTTGTGGAGACATGATTTGTTACAACAATAGAATGCTCAGATTAACATTCCCCTAATCTTAGAAACAAATAATAAACTAATGTATGTTTCTGGAAAAAATATTATTATAAAGAACAGGCATGGACCATTCAGGTTGTACAAGAACAAGTCACAACAGTTGCTGATTTTCCAAAGGCATTAACAGCCCTACCTTTAAAATGGTTTACACACAAACCTGTATGGGTTGCATAATGGTTTTTAACAGTATAGAAACTGCAGGCTTTAGAGCATCTGGTATAAGAGCAACTAAATGCTAAGTGTATTTAAAAATCAACTAGCCCTTGTAATTCTCCTGTATTCGTTATTGAAAAAAAATGTGGAAAATGGAGAATGCTAACAGATCTAAGAACTGTTAATAAGGTGAGTCAGCCAATGGACTCTCTACAATCTGGAATTCCTTTGCCTTCCCTCTTGCCTAAAGGATGGCCCCTTATAGTTATTGATTTAAAAGATTGTTTCTTCACTATAATTTTACAAGAAAAAGACAGAGAAAAAGTTTGCCTTCACTGCCTACTTATAATAATTCTCAGCCTGCTAAGAGGTATCAATGGGAGATTCTCCCACAGGGAATGTTAAATAGCTCCACCCTGTGCCAATATCTTGTATGGCAGCCATTGGAAATGAACGATACATAGGCAATATCCTAAATCTATAGTTTACCAGTACATGAATGACATTTTGCTATCTGATTCAAATGTAGATATTTTAGAAAAAAATGTTTAAAGAAGTAAAGAAAAGAATATTTTGCCTTGTTGGGGATTACAAATTTCTCCTGAAAAAAATACAGCAGAGATTGTTAATTATTTAGGCTATAAAATAGGTTTACAAAAAATTAGACCCCAAAAGGTGCAAATCAGAGGGGATCGAAAGACTGTTTGACTTTCTAAGATTGCTAGGAGACATTTCCTGTCTATACACTATTGGGATAAAGCCTGATGCACTGATTAATTTAAATAAAACCTTGGGTTGTGACAAGGACTTAAATAGTTCCAGGGAACTTTCAGATAAATCTGAAAGAGAATTAGCTTCGGTAGAGATAAATTACAGAAGGCACAGGTGGATCATGTGGATCCAGAGCCTAACTGCATTCTGGTCATAATACCCTCCAAGCATTCCCTTGCAGAAGTTTTAATGCAGAGGGAAGATATTATTTTAGAATGGACTATTTTACCACATAAACTGAGTAAAAAATTAAAAACATGTGTGGAAAAGGTCTCAGTTAATTCTAAAAGGAAAATTGAGACTTCATCAATTAGCAGAATTACACAGAACAGAAATTGTATTACCTTTTAATAATGATGAAATTGACAAATTATGGGAAGAAAGAGAACCCTGACAAAAAGCTTGTGGTAATTTTTTGGGAGAGATTGACAACTATCCTAAAAACAAGAGAATTCAACTTATAAAGAGAACTAACTGGATCCTTCCTTGCAGTGTACAGGACACACCAATTAACTGGAGTCCCTACATTCTATACTGATGCAAATAAATCAGGAAAGACAGGATATAATTTGGAAAATTTAAGTAAACTGAATCAAATCCCTTTTGATTCTGTCCAAAAGTCAGAATTATACGCTATTCTCACATCTGATCCCATATGGGTCTGCCAGGGCCTCTAGCACAAGGTAATGCAGAAAGCAATCAATTATTGATTGGAAATGTGGTGAAGACCTTGGAATTTTATTTTAAAAAATATGTCAATAGCAAAGGTTTAAAAAAGAAACTTTTGCATCATGTGGTAACAAGCCAAGAAAATTATAATGGGGCTCTGGGTCCCTTTGACCCTGCCCTGGGCTCCCACCCTGGCAGTCTCTCTGGACCTGCCGCCCGGACCTGCCTCAGCCCCACATGGAGCAGCACCCACCGCGCTGGCCTGCCCCAGCCCCACGTGGAGCAGCCTCGGCATGTGAGGGTCAGTGCTTGTGATTCTCAATGGAGAGTGAGAGCATCATGATGAGAACCAGCCCCCCGGTGGCCACTGATTCTCAAAAGTCGGAGGCTGCCCCTTCCTGTTCAAAATGTCCCAGGCAAAACATCAGAGGAAGAAGCAAAGAGACCCCCTGCCCAGCAGGAGCCTGCTCAAGCACAGGCCTCCCAGGAGGTGGCAGAGTCCAGTTCCTATAAGTTTCCAGCTGGAATCAAGATTATCAAGCACCCACTGCGCCCAACACACAAGTGGTGGCCATCCCCAACAATGCCGGCATCCAGCATCATCACAGCACTAACTGCCAAAGGGAAAGAAAGCGGCAGCAGTGGACCCAACAGGTTTATCCTCATCAGCTCTGGGGGGACCTCATCTCACCCTCCTGGTCCCTAGTCTCAAGCCCAAACCAGCAATGATTTTAAGGGGACAGAAGCGATCACTGAGTTGCTGGGACCAAAGCCAGCAGCTAAGGGTGTGCCTGTTCCCCTGCCACCTGAGGCCCTTCTAAGGCGAAGACAGGAAAGTGTGCTAGTGGCCAAGCAGCAGGCTGCATGCTTGGGAAGATGGGTTCTGACAGGCTGGGACCCCACAGCATCAAGCAGAAGTTGGAAGAGAAGGAGAATTGTCACCTGGAGCAGAATCAGGTTAAGGTTGAGGAGCCCTCGGGAGCATCCACATCTTGGCAGGACTCTTTCTGAGAGGCCACCCTACTCTTACATGACCATGCTACAATTTGCCATCAACAATACCACTTGTTTTAGGGAAAATGGTTTTTGCTGACCTTGAATTTGCCCATATAACCAAGGATGACTTTGAACTCCTGATCTTCCAACCGCTATCTTATACCTAGGTTTTGGGTGTGTACCATCATACCCAGCCAAGAATGGTTTTTAGTAGCAAAGAGTGTAGCCCAGGATATGAACCCAGCACCACAGAGTGCATTCAAGGCCACCTCATCCCCATTCATGAAACCCACATAATGCTCTTTTTCATTCTGCTTTTGTTTGGCCTAGAACCCTTCTGGCCATTTCAGAGCATCTAATGCATAATTCTGTGTGACTGACGGCAGCTTCATGAAGCTCTCTGTCCGTTTGTCTTTAGCTGAGAGTGTGGAGTTAAGATGCTCCTTCAGGTTTTCATCTGTCAGTTGAGGTAAGCTTGATTGGCAAACACATCTTGTTGGCACACAGTGGGCAAGACAGTTGTCTGCCAGGATGAGGATGTGAGGGACACTTCAGTAGACAGCACTGGAGTTGTCTGCCAGGACGAGGATGTGAGGGACACTTCAGTAGACAACACTGGAGTTGTCTGCCAGGATGAGGATGTGAGGGACACTTCAGTAGACAACACTGGAGTTGTCTGCCAGGACGAGGATGTGAGGGACACTTCAGTAGACAACACTGGAGCTGTGTGAGGAGGGTCCCTGTCCTGACAGCGTTTTCTCTTACTGCAGTACTCGCTGTCTGCTCCCAAAGGACAACCCCCTTCTGACCGAGGATCAGCACTTCCCCCAGGCGACTCTCCCACAAGGCCAGGCAGGAGACCAATGTGTTTGCCCCAACTACATAGCTGGCATGTCTCCCTTTGCGGTAAATGACATCTCCAGCCTCTCAGCGACCCTGCAGGTCCGGGACAGCTCTTTAGGAGCTGGGCAGAGATGCTTAAACCCCAATACTTCCAGAAAGAAGTTTGTAAAAAGGTGACGTTGCAAGCCCCGCAGGCAAAGCAGATTGCAGATGGATGCTGAGGAGGCCTGGAGTACCATCCCCAGTATCTGCTGCAAACATGCTACACAGAAGCAGTCCTGGCTTCTCTAGACTGGCTGAGACTTTGTGCTGTGTGGAGTTGCAGTGTAACGTGACTACCCTGTCTGTGAGCATCCAGAGCCCAGATTCAGACTCGGCCATGGGAAGGGAGCTTGAAGCAGAAAGAAGGGTGCCCTGGAGCAAACACCTAGCCTTAAGTTCAAAAGAAGAAATATCCAGATGGTAATCTTTTTTCTAACAAATTTGATGACCAGCTTAGGTGCATTTAAATTCTTATATCTTTGGTGGATATGGATGCTAACATGACATATGCCTGAGAACCAACTAAATAGTTTATTTTTGTCAGAAATTAAGAGTATTCTACAATAAAGTTAAATTTTTTTTTAAACTTTCTTTTCCCAGAATAAGAGAGTCCAGTCATCCAGGAAACTCAGTCTAGTAAATCTCCACTGCAGCCTTTTATTTGGGTCCACGTTTGACTAACATTTGGTGTCTTTTTACATACAGCTGTAAAGTATGCGTCTTCCAGGGAAAGGGTGGTCATTTACATAACTACAGTGTATTAATCAAATTCAAGAAAATTCCTTCTATTGAATATCTACTCGGTCAAGGATGGTTTATTTACATCAGTTGCTTATTGTTTTTACAGCTGCCTAGTACTCCATCATGAAAGTTACCAAGTAGTTCAGGGCATGGAGGAAATGATATCAATGTTGGGCTTCAGGTGACTTGACCAGATTGTCATTGTTAGTATCCAGACACACCCTGGAGCAGGCCATGGCCTGCACCCCGCATGACACCTGCCTGCATAGCAGACAGTACCCTGTCCCTGTAAGACACAAGCTCTGCCCACCTCTTCTCTCCTCCTTCCTGCAATTCTCTCTCCCTCTCTCTCTCCTCTGTCTCTCCCATTCTCTCCACCCTTTCCATTCCCTTTATCTCTGTCTACATGGTGTATTCTGTCACCGCTGTGGTCCTCACCCGCCATGGGACCTCCCAAGGTCCCAACTCACACTGCATAATAAGAACGAGATGTTAGCTCAGTCTGTACGTGTGTCTAAACAGTGTTTGCACTTGCGGGAATGCACTTGTGAGAATAAGATGAATGCTGAGCCCGTAGGGGCCAGCTGAGGGGCTGATACCCACCAGGAGCCTAGCATGCTGGAGGAAGCAGAGGCTAGAACCTGGGCACATCACACCCTGCTTCCCCATTTCACCTCATTCCTCTGAGATACAGAAAAATAAGGCAGCATTGTATTAATAGCTTCACTTTGTCTTACCATTTCATTGTATTTACATTTAATAAATCGTCAGGGTAGTGTTGGCTCACTCCTTAATTCCAGCACTGAGGAGGCAGAGGCAGGTGGATCTCTCTAAGTTTAAGGCCAGCCCAATACACAGAACAAGTTCCAGGACAGCCAGGGCTACACAGGGAAATCCTGTCTTAAAAAAAAGAAGAAGAAGAAGAAGAAGAAGAAGAAGGAGGAGGAGGAGGAGGAGGAGGAGGAGGAGGAGGAGGAGGAGGAGGAGGAGGAAAAGGGGAGCTGGAAGATAGCTCAGCAGGTTAGAGCACAGGCTAGGTCACTCAGGAGGCAGAGGCAGCCAGGGCTACATAGAAAAGTCCTACCTCAAAAACAGCACTGGTTGCTCATTCAGAGGATTCCTAGCACCAGCACTGGGCTCACAACTATCCACCTATAGGGTCCAGTCATGATAAGTTCAGCAGAGTTTACCATAAGGCAATACTTGGTTCTAAGAAAGACCATCCAGGAAGGGACCATCGAAAAAATACCTAACACTCCAAAGTCTAGCACTCACTCATCCCCTGTATATGTGGATGGAAGGTGTACTCCAAGGCCAAAGTATTTCATGGCTGGTATAAGTGTTAAAACCTCTGTCATCAGTTGTGGCTTGAATCTGAAATGCCAGTTTTGAATGTTTGCTTCCACGCTGGTGGTGCTGTTTTTGGGAACCTGTGGAGCCTGCAGGAAATAGAGCCTCACTGGTAGAAGCAATCAAAGGCAAGGGCTTTGGGGGTTACACCTGCCGCTGGCTCCTGCCCTGAACTCTGGGGTCTCCACCACGTGTGTCTCATGCCATCACCTGAGCTGCCCTACCATGCTCTCTGTGCACTGATGGATGGGACCCTCAGGAACCATGAACCACAATAAGTCTTCCCTGAAGTCAATTCACTCAGGCTTTGTGATCACAGCAACGTCAGAAAACTAACAGACCTTGCCAGCACTCGTCCCTGACTCCAGCAAGCCATGCTAACTGAACAGGGGGCTCTGCACTGAATGTAGCCAAGCCCTGACATTTCCTTCACATACTATACATTCTTGCTCTTGGCTGGTGAGATCTAGTAGAAGCCAGAGGACAAGGGAGCTTGTTTATGGGCCTGGAGCATGGCAGAGAAGGGAAGAGGTTGGGTTTGGCATGTCAAATGAAAGGAAGCCAACCCAACCCAGCAAAGCCAAGAGTATTAGAAGTAATCCTTCACCTCCAATATTCCGACTCTGGACAGCTTCCGTTACTGGCTAACTGCTTTAGAACTATTCTTATGGGAAGCAATAAACTGGAGATCAGGTGTTTGGGACAGAATTCCACCTACATTTATATTACACAGTGTTGTTTATTTTTATTCACACCTGTATAAATATCAGTGGTTTACAATTTACTTGATAATGTCTTCTGAAATTGATGGAGACACCACCATCCTCATTCCCGTTTTATCCAGGGAGAATACAGTCTGTTATAATGTTTTAATATGCCCTCATTTGCGTGTGGCCACTGAATCAACCTGATGTGGACTTGACCCAATTATTTCAGCCATCTTCACATTGGATTCTCATCACCGTGTCGTCATTGAACTGAATGATCACAGACACTGGTAAGAGGACTTTACCTCTGTGGGATGGGCTCAGCTTTGCATAGCTGCTCACCTTGCATAGAAATTTCGGCCTCAAAATCAGCTGAAAATCACAGGAAGGGTGCTGCTGACCCACTCAAATTCATTCCATTTGAATTTTCGGTTGCACTGTCATGGGCTTTTTTAAACAGTGCAATACGATGTGACAGGTGTCCTGAAATCAGGGCCATGTGTCTCTGAAAGAGCAAATGGGTGACAATCTCTAGATCTGAAGTTTACAAGAACACTGAGTCAACCATGCTGCTGTGAGGTGAGAGCCATATCTGTGCCTCATGCGTTGAGAGAGAGAGAGAGGGGGGAGAGAGAGAGAGAGAGAGAGAGAGAGAGAGAGAGAGAGAGAGACAGACATGGAGGGAGGGAGGGAGGGAGGGAGGGAGAGAGGGAGGAAGGGAGAGACGGAGGGAGGGAGGGAGGGAGGGAGGGAGGAAGGGAGGGAGAGAGGGAAGGAGGGAGAAAATTTTGACCTTGATAGTGACTTTTGTGAAATAATAGGTAATACCCAAGAAAGCTTGACGGCCTAGGTTCTTTCCAATAATAGTTAATCTCTAATATTTCTAATAATGAGCTTTTGTTATATTATTACATATTGCATTATTTATATATTGTATTTATTCAGGATTTAAAGAATTTTTAGCTTTAGGAAGAGACTGTAGTTTTCATGGCCAGATTATTTTAAGGTTGGGAAATTTAATTTTTTTTAGTCTGTGTGTGTGTGTGTGTGTGTATGTGCGCGCGCGCGCACACACGCGCACATGTATACCATTTTTTTTCTGAGACAAGATTTCTCTGTAGCTTTGGAGCCTTTCTGGAACTCGCTTTGTAGACCAGGCTGGTTTTGAACTCACAGAGATCCGCTTGTCTCTGCCTTTCGAGTGCTGGGATTAAAGGCATGTACAACCACTGCAGACATGTATACCAAGTCTTAAAGACTTGTTTAGGGGCTGGGTAGCTAGCTGGGTGAGTAATGGGCTCGCTGTGCAAATGCAAGGATCTGAGTTCAGGTCCCTGAACACACATAAAGATGAATGTGGTAGCATTGGCCTAACCCCAGGGCTCTTATGTGAGACGAGAGAACAGGCAGCAGAATCTCCAGAAGTTTGGGGAGCAGTTAGCCTGGCACTCGGGATGCACAGAGCAAGAAGCCCTTACTCACACAGGTGGGAAGTAGGACTGGAGAGAAAGATCAGTAGTTAAGAGTATGTACTGCTCTTGCAAAGGACCAAGTTCTGTTCCCAGCCTTCATGTCACGCAGGTTGATGTTCTATCTCCAGATCCAGGGCATCCAATGTCCTCTTGTGGTCTGCTTGTAATCACAATCACACACATACACACGCATGTGCACATACTTAAATTAATTTTTTGAAAGATGCATGGCAAAGATTGTCATTGAAGCTATATTCTGACCTACACATGCCTGACTAACACTCAGGTACAGGAGTACAGGTCACACACAGACCTGTGTATGCATGCACCCACACTCAGATACAAGGGTACAGTCACACACAGACCTGCACATGCATGCACCCACACTCAGATACAGGTGTACAGTCACACACAGACCTGCACATGCATGCACCCACAGTCATATACAGGGGTACAGGTCACACACAGACCTGCACATGCATGCATTCACACTCACAGTCACACACAGACCTGCACATGCATGCACTCACACTCATATACAGGGGTACAGTCACACACAGACCTGCACATGCATACATCCACACCCATATACAGGGGTACAGTCACACACAGACCTGCACATGCATGCACCCACACTCAGATACAGGGGTACAGTCACACACAGACCTGCACATGCATGCACCCACACTCAGATACAGGGGTACAGTCACACACAGACCTGCACATGCATGCACCCACACTCGGATACAGGGGTACAGTCACACACAGACCTGCATATGCATGCACCCACACTCAGATACAGGGGTACAGTCACACACAGACCTGCACATGCATGCACCCACACTCAGATACAGGGGGACAGTCACACACAGCCCTGCACATGCATGCACCCACACTCAGATACAGGGGTACAGGTCACACAGACCTGCACATGCATTCATCCACAGCCATATACAGGGGTACAGTCACACACAGACCTGCACATGCATGCACCTGATGGAGGAAGGTCATTGGCCAATAAAGGCACTGCCCTGGCCCATTTTATTGGTTAGAGGATAGGTGGGAGGAGTAAACAGAACAGAACGCTGGGAGGAAGAGGAAGTGAGCTCAGAGTCTCCACAGCTCTCCTCTAGGGAGCAGATGCCTGAGAGAGACGCCATGCCCCGCTCCTGGGATGAAGCTCCGACCCAGGATGGACTAGGCTAGAATCTTCCCGGTAAGCGCACCTTAGGGTGCTACACACAGATGATTAGAAATGGGCTAAATTAATATGTGAGAATTAGCCTAGAAGAGAATGGGCCAAGCAGTGATTAAAAGAATACAGTGTCCATGTAATTATTTCGGGGCATAAGCTAGCCGGGCAGGCGGCTGGGGTGTTGGGGACGCAGCCCCGCCGCCCCTATTACTACATGCACCCACACTCAGATACAGGGGTACAGTCACACACAGACCTGCACATGCATTCATCCACACCCATATACAGGGGTACAGTCACACACAGACCTGCACATGCATGCACCCACAGCCATATACAGGGGTACAGTCACACACAGACCTGCACATGCATGCACCCACACTCAGATACAGGGGTACAGTCACACACAGACCTGCACATGCATGCATCCACACCCATATACAGGGGTACAGTCACACACAGACCTGCACATGCATGCACCCACACTCAGATACAGGGGTACAGTCACACACAGACCTGCACATGCATGCACCCACACTCAGATACAGGGGTACAGTCACACACAGACCTGCACATGCATGCACCCACACCCATATACAGGGGTACAGTCACACACAGCCCTGCACATGCATGCACCCACACCCATATACAGGGGTACAATCACACACAGACCTGCACATGCATGCATCTACACTCAGATAAGGGGTACAGTAACACAGACCTGCACATGCATGCACCCACACTCAGATATAGGGGTACAGTCACACACAGACCTGCACATGCATGCACCCACACTCAGATACAGGGGTACAGTCACACACAGACCTGCACATGCATGCACCCACACTCAGATACAGGGGTACAGTCACACACAGACCTGCACATGCATGCACCCACACTCAGATTCAGGGGTACAGTCACACACAGACCTGCACATGCATGCACCCACACTCAGATTCAGGGGTACAGTCACACACAGACCTGCACATGCATGCACCCACACTCAGATACAGGGGTACAGTCACACACAGACCTGCACATGCATTCATCCACACCCATATACAGGGGTACAGTCACACACAGACCTGCACATGCATGCATCCACACCCATATACAGGGGTACAGTCACACACAGACCTGCACATGCATGCACCCACACTCAGATACAGGGGTACAGTCACACACAGACCTGCACATGCATGCATCCACACCCATATACAGGGGTACAGTCACACACAGACCTGCACATGCATGCACCCACACTCAGATACAGGGGTACAGTCACACACAGACCTGCACATGCATGCACCCACACTCGGATACAGGGGTACAGTCACACACAGACCTGCACATGCATGCACCCACAGTCATATACAGGGGTACAGTCACACACAGACCTGCACATGCATGCACCCACACTCAGATACAGGGGTACAGGTCACACACAGACCTGCACATGCATGCACCCACACTCAGATACAGGGGTACAGTCACACACACACCTGCACATGCATGCACCCACACTCAGATAAAGGGGTACAGTCACACACAGACCTGCACATGCATGCACCCACACCCATATACAGGGTTACAGGTCACACACACCTGCACATGCATGCACCCACATTCAGATACAGGGGTACAGTCACAGACAGACCTGCATATGCATGCACCCACACTCAAATACAGGGGTACAGTCACACACACACCTGCACATGCATGCACCCACATTCAGATACAGGGTTACAGTCACACACACACCTGCACATGCATGCACCCACAGCCATATACAGGGGTACATGTCACACACAGACCTGCACATGCATGCACCCACACTCGGATACAGGGGTACAGTCACACACAGACCTGCATATGCATGCACCCACACTCAGATACAGGAACGCAGATCACACACAAATATCGCTGACACACAAATAGATAGGCAATAGGTGATAATACTTCAGTTTCTTGTTCTGGAATCCTGTGGGTAGAAATTTACATCTCCCTAATAATATTTATATTACTGTTTTGAGTCTATGTGTTACTTTCATTGGTTAATAAATAAACTGCCTTGGCTTTTTGATAGGGCAGAATTCAGATAGGTGGAGTAGTCTGAACAGAATGCTGGGAGAAAGAAAACAGAGTCAGGCAGACGCCATGACTCTCTTCTCCGAGACGGACGCTGGTTAGACTCATGCCTGTAAGCCACGGTCAAGTTGCAATACAAATATTAGAAATGGGTTAGATCAATATGTGATAGTTAGCCAATAAGGAACTGGAGATAATGGGCCAGGCAGTGTTTAAATGAATACAATTTGTGTGTTGTTATTTCGGTGTTAAGCTAGCCATGCAGGAACCGGGTGGGACAGTCCTTTCCCCTTTTACAACAACTGATTTTAAATATTTATTATGTGGTATATAATACTATATTTATTATAAGGGTCACATAATCTACTTGAATATTGAGTTAAATCAACCAATTCATGGCTGCTCTTTCTTCAAAAAAAAAAAGGAAAGAAAGAAACACTAGTAATTTTATAGTTTATATTTCAGGTACAATTTTATCACTTTTTTTTTTACTTTGCCTAGTGGAACCCTCTAGTCACAATTTACACACTTTCTCATCATAGAATCTCTAACGATAAAGAGTGAACGTTGGTCTCCCAGGGTCTTTTTATAGCACGAAGATACACATTTCTTCTTCAAAAGCAGTTTAGAGGCATGCTCTCACTGTGTAGCCCAGGACGGCACCCAACTGGAGTTGCTACACTCTCACTCAGGAGTGTGAGGTTATAAAAGCACACTCACACCTCGCCTTTAAAACCCCCATTGAAGACCTGACCAGAACTGGACAGTTGGCAAACGCTCACAGACAAACAGATAATGTGCACAATGATATGTATGGGCAAATATTTTAAACAATTCATCCATCAGAAAACCTGGTAAAATTGTTGCCATATTTGTCTTGAGGCTTTGAATAGTTCCCAAGACACTGTGACTTTCTTTATGCCCCGGCTTTGGAATGCACTGGCCGTGAAGGTTTTCTGAAGGTGTTCCAGCCATCAAATAAGCATTTGCTGGAACAGGGCAGTGGTGGTGCAGCTTTTAATCCCAGCACTCGGTAGGCAGAGACAGATATCTGCCATTTTGAGGCCAGCCTTGTCTACAAAGTAAGTTCTAGTACATTCAGGGCTGTTGCACAGAGAAACTCTATCTCAAAAAACAAAAACAAAAATAAATAAACAAAAACCCCCAAGCCAACCAAGCAAACAAAAAGAGCATTTAATGAGCACGTGCTTCTGATTAGCGCTTAACTACGGGAAACCATGCGTCCTTTTCCTTGGTTGTGAACCCCCTTGCTTAGAATGCCCGACCTTCTTCTATATGCCTGATGAAACTGTCTCTCGTCCTGTCATCTTCACTCATTCTATGCCACCTCTTGCCTTGCTGAGAAGACATCAGGTGTTTCTTCCTTTGATGAAGTAACCCTTCCTCAAGCAGCCTAGCAGCAGGGGTGTGAATGGGATGTGGGTGGCAGAATAAGAGGATGTGCAAAATGGCATCTTAAAGAAGGATCTCCTGCTAGCAGCTAGGTTAAATCTCCTGTGGTCTCTCAGCACTTCCCTAAGTGTGCACAATGTTCAGGGATTCACCTCCTGGAGCACAGCCATGATGTGTCCAGAGCCAGTTGGCGAGATACTGTCCTAGAACATTGTGTCCACTTGTACCACCACACTGCGCCTCCAGTGTGTGTGTGTGTGTGTGTGTGTGTGTGTGTGTGTGTGTGACTTGTAAGTCCTCCTTGTTGCTCAACAGGACAGTCTGGTGACCAGAGAGTGTCTTTTATTCCATTTGGGATTTTGCAGTGTTTAACAGGTAAGACACACTCCAGCCAGAGGCTGGTAGACATAAGAATATTTTATACATTTGATTGCACGATGCTGGCGTAGGACACTGTTCCTCATGGCTTATTCTCTCTTGTCCTTTATTCTTCAAGCATTGAACATGATTCCCAAGTCAATACCAAGTGCATAAATGATTATGGGAATAAATATTAGATACAAACCTCACCTTTGACTCCCGACTCCTTTATGACATGGTTGTGACTCAGAATCTTAGTGACTGGCATAGACTAGCATAAATGTTACTAATGTTCTATGTCAATATTCCAACTGACCCTGCTATCTAGAAAGATGACTGTTTACGCTGTAACGTGTAAGCATGCACCAAGTGCTGCAGTGGTCTGCGGTGTTACACACCTACAGTTTCTAGACTGTTTACGTTGTAACATGTAAGCATGGGGCTTTGCACACTGGGCTAGCAAAACTTCCCCAGTAGAACCGGGGGTGTGAGTCAGAGGTAGAGCCCCTGCCTAGAATCCTCCAGTGAGGGGTGTGGGTGTGTCTCAGCGTTAGAGGGTTACCACAGCCTGTGTGAGGCCCTGAGCTCCTCCTCAGCATACAGAAAGTTCATGAGAGTTCATAACCACTTGACCTGCCTGGAGCTGTGCAGCGCTCTGTGAAGTGTAGAATCAGGAAATGATTGCTTTTTCTTTCCTTTCGGGGTGGATGGCGCTCAGGGCCTCACATGAGCTGGGTAGTGCAGCAGACTGTCCTGGGCCGTGCTGTGGGCCTGGGTATTGGTCCCAGCAACTGCAGTGCCGATCCTAACCAGTTCTGCACTCTTCCACTTTGATCCTCTCCTTAGAGAGAACCAGGGCTCCGGGGTCCCCATGTCTGGTCCCAACCTGTCCACCACCAGGCCAATCCAGCAGGACCTGGGTCGCCAGGACTTGCCACTGGCCGAGGACCTTGACAACATGAAGAATAACAAGTTGGCCACCGAGGAACCTGTCAGTCCCCACGACAGCCTGGGCCACAGTGGCCTTCCCCCAAGCCCCACCAAGATCGGGAACAGCACCAACCCTGGTCCCACCTTGGCCACCAACTCCCAGAATGCTGCCAGCCACAGGATGCCCAACAACCCGGGCAACCCGTCCAACCCTGGCCCCCCCAAAACCCCCGAGAACAGCCTTATCGTCACCAACCCCAGCAGCACTCAGCCCAACTCAGCGAAGACTGCCAGGAAACCCGAGCACATGGCGGTGGAGATCCCCCCAGCCTGCTTGCCCCCCAACCACACTGTGGTCCAAGGTGAGGAGTTGCAGGGTTGCTGGGCCGTTTTCTCCACAGTCCCTGCTCACAGTCTTGGGAGGAAGAAACACTAGACCCTGTGTGCAGCCCTCAGTGGACTTGGCCTGTGGCCATGCTCCACACCCCACCTTCCCTCCACAGAGCCCACACTACCACAGGGGAGAAAGGAATCCCCAAGTGGAAACTGGGGGCCTGGGGACAGTGCAGCTGGAAGCATCATCATTCTAAATGGTGTAAATCATTGTAAATGGCACAGTGAGCAAGGAAGGAGCTGGGGGCCTGGCCCGGTTGGTAGAATGCTTGCCTAGACACACTCCAGCACCACAGACAGCCTACAGTAATGGTGAGTGGGGGTAGGAAGTTCACAAGTTCAAGGCCACCCTTAACTACACAGTGGCCTTAAGGCCAGCCAGGACCCCATGTCTGTTAACAAGGATAATGTCTGTTTATCCCAGTGTCTATGTCTCTCGGAACCGCTGTTGCTGAAGCACACACTTAGGAGCGTTTGCATGCTCTTCTCTCTCCTGGTGACCAGATGGCTCATGCACCAGTGTGGCCCATTTGGATCGGCCTCACTCCTCTGTCACCTGGGGCTCCGGCCCCTAAAGACAACTGCGTACATTCCTGTGAGGAGTGAGTCAGTTTTGGGTTTGGGGTTGCTGTTTTGAGGTAGCATCTCACTGTATAGCCCAAGCCTAAGCTAGAAGTGACCCTCCTGTCTCTCTTTCCCTGTGGTGGCAGAATTACAGGTGTGTGCCACCACAGCTGACTTCCCTGTGGTGTGTCTTGATAATAAACTAAATTTACTAGTTTTTGGATGAAGAAACAGACCCCCGGGGAGGTTCAGCCTGTCCACAAACAACCACACAGGGCTGTGGAGCCTGCAGTCAGAACTGGGTGTTCTCACAGGGTCTGAGTTCTCTACTCTGTGGGCAGCTGCCCCATGCAGGTCCTAGTCACATCAGAAAATCTAAGGGAACGGAGGCACCATTGCTCTGTAGAGTGGGAGCTGATATTCTAGGGCCAGTTCACTGGCAGCTGTGTGACCTTGGACTAACCACTTTACTTCCCTGTGCCCAGATTCCCTTCTCTGTCAGGTGGTGGGCAAAGGCACCAAGCCCACAGGGTCGGGTGACACCTGGTGTACAGGAAGCTCTTTCCCCAGTGTCCTATGCTTAGCATTGGCTCCAGGAATGACCAGGAGTCCAGAGCTTTGTGGGTAAAGAGGAACCCATGTTTATCCTTGTTGCAACAGTAAACAAAAATGCTAACCCAGACCCACTGCCAAAGAAAGAGGAAGAGAAGAAGGAGGAAGAGGAGGCAGACCCCGGGGAGGATGGCCCAAAACCCATGCCGCCCTACAGCTCCATGTTCATCCTCTCCACCACCAACCCGTGAGTATGGGAGCAGAGGCCTGGCCAGGCTCCCCGGGTGGGCGGGGAAGCAGTGGAAGATTATTCTCTTCAGCACCATCTTGAGTCTTGAGGCCCTCAGTAGTCCCTCTTGCTTATTAACTCATAGGAGATAAAAACTTGTCATAACATACTATCCTGGAAAAGACCCCTTCCTGCCGTGAGATGGAAAGCACTGCCGTAATACCGACCTGTGCCCTGCTGGGACAGGTGTCCTTTAGGAATTGCTGCCTTGTGCTGTCCACGACCTGCACGACCTGTGTGGCAGTCGTGCCTCTGAATTCTGTGAATAACCATTGCGCCACACAGATGTGGACTCTGGACCCTTGCATGTCAGCTTTTTTCTAAAGTTCAGTTTTCTCCTTTACTAAACAAATGTCTAAGTGGCACTTACTGTCAAGTATTGTTCAAGTACTTTATAAATTTACAGAACAGCCACTTAGCATTGGTGCAGTGAAAGCGGGTGAGGCTTGAGCCAGAACAGGCTGCTTCTAACAGCACAGGTTTTCTTGTTTGGGTGGTCCTGGGGGTGGATTAGGCTTTGTGCGTGCTAGGCAAGCACTCCGCCAGCTAAGCCGCAGCTCAGGTTTTCTGCTCGTGGTGGAAGTGATGGGATTTGTTTTGAGTTTTGTTTTTAATTTTATTTATCATTGGGGTGTGTGTGTGTGTGTGTGTGTGTGTTTGCCATGGCTCCTGTGTGGAGGCCAGGAGACCCTGGAGTCATTGTTCTCCTTCCATCTCCATGTGGGTCCCAGGGATTGGACACTGGGCACAGGTTAGCAGGGAGAGCACCTTTACAGCTCACTGGCCCTTGTCTTTTGTTTTGTTTTGCACATGTATTGTTAATGTTGTATTTGTGTGTGTGTGTGTGTGTGTGTGTGTGTCTTGTTTTTAGTGTGTGTGATTTGCTGATGTGTGTATTTTGTCCTGTATGTGTGTGTGTTTTGAGTGTGTGTAATTTGTTTTCAGACCAGATCTGACTCTGTGACCACACTGGCCCTGAACTCATAACATAGTCCAGATGTCCTGAACTCTTAGTGATTCCTCAGCCACATCCTCCCTGGCTCAGATTACTGACAGGAGACACTACTCTCGGTTTCTTTCTTTAGACTAGAATATTTCACACATGGAAAACCTAGCCTTGAAACGGCTCTGTGGGTAGAGAGGCTGCGAAGCCTGCCAACCTGAGTTCAGTTCCCAGGACCCACAGAATCAGCTCTCACAAATTGTCCTTTGCTCTGTACAGGCAAGCCTTGGCACTGCCACCATCCCCCACACAGATAAATAATGTAATTAACTAAAAGAATAAAAGTGAAGTCTTTCTATGTCCTGCAGAATCATTACTAGTAGTGATTCCACTAGCTTCGGAACCAAGTAGTTCAGTTGTTTGGAGGGTAGGAACTCTTCCACAGGCAACAGGACCTGAGTAGCTGAGGGTTTCCAGCTGCACTGGACTATGGGACCCACCCAGCGCCCCGTGGAGAGTCCTTGACAGATGGTCTGGGTTCTGGGTGGGGCAATGGAATTGGACGTGTTGGTGAGCGGAGGGGAAGGGCCCAAGAGCCTGCAATCTGAGTGGCTCCCTGCTCCGCCCACAGCCTTCGCCGGCTGTGCCATTACATCCTGAACCTGCGCTACTTCGAGATGTGCATCCTCATGGTTATTGCCATGAGCAGCATAGCGCTGGCCGCCGAGGATCCTGTGCAGCCCAACGCGCCCCGCAACAACGTGAGTCCTGGCTCTGCTCCCCATCTGAAACAACAGACGAGACAGACATTTGCCTCTGAGCCACCCCTCAGTCCCATTGTATGACTAGTGGGACTCTTATCCTAAGGGAGGCAGGAGCCTGACTCGGGTGGTCATAAGCACCTCTGCTGGTCAGGTTCAGTAATTATCACCCCTTGAACCTGTAGCTCCTGCCTCCCCACCACACACCACCCAAGGTGTTCTATGTGGTTCCTGATGCTGGAAGCAGGAACAGAGGCCATTTTTGCTAATCCAGACAGAAACAACTAGAGCCCAACTCTGGGCAGGATGGTGGAGAGAGCAAGGGGAGGGTCCATCATCCCAGACTGAGTGGTGCCCTCAAAGTGAAAGAGAGAGAGCCAGATGGCCAGGTGGCCCCAGCATTTAGAAGATACTCCTGGAAACAGGAGAGCCCTGAGTGTGGACACTGGCCCGTCTACCCCATCACTCCAAGGACAGTCACCCCCACGGTGGAATGGACTCCTCCAAGGCCCTCTTAGTCCACAGGCTGCTTGGAGTACTTGAAACAGGCACTCTTGGTGACCAGCCCTCAGCAGGGTAAATCGGTAGGATTTACCGCCATCTGCTGGACACTTTGATTCACAACCTACACATCTTTAGTCCTGCCTGGTAGTGGCTCCTGGGTAGAAGCTGTGCTTCTGGGGAATTTTCAGTGTTCCCACACCCAGTGGGCAACTGGTAGACTTACTAGGAGTTGAGCAAGCCTGTGATTGGGTTCCTTGGCCTTTTTTTGTCCGTGCAGGTGCTGCGGTATTTTGACTATGTTTTCCCAGGCACCTTTACCTTTGAGATGGTGATCAAGGTAAGAACAGTACTGGGGACATCCACAGACCTTTGAGAAGAAAAAAGCTCAATCCAAGAGTACATGTGCTGAGTGTGTGTGAGGGGAATTCACCAGACAGAGGGGTGGAGAGAGGGAGGGAGGAGCGGGGAGGGCAGGGAAGGACTTTAGTGTACACATCAAAGGAAGTGAGAGCTGTGGAGAGCTCTGGGACTCTGCATGAGCGCTCTCAAGCACCCTCAGATGACAGATGAGGGGATTGTCAGGGACCAAGTAGGCCATGATGAGGCCAGCAACCACAGATCACAGCAGAAGTAAGAGGTAGACAGAGTCTTGGGAGGCTCCAAATACAGTGTACAAGGCTTCCTGGTGCATGATATCCTGTGGGATTCAGGCAGAGCACACTCTGATGCTTGTTCTTGAGGGCTTCAGAGTCAGGTCAGGCTCCCTTTCCTCAGAAGGACCACCTGTCATTCCAGGAGGGTGTTATCCTACTGAAGGGTTGGGGGCTCTGAACAAGCTCTTCTCTCCCTCTAGATGATCGACCTGGGCCTTGTCTTGCATCAGGGGTCCTACTTCCGTGACCTCTGGAACATTCTGGATTTCATAGTGGTCAGTGGGGCCCTGGTGGCCTTTGCCTTCACGTAAGTCTCCATGAAAGGCTCCCCACCCCAAGTCTGAGTCCCGCTGTCAGATGTGGGTCATATTCCGGAGTTCTGAGACGGGAATGAGAGCTGTGGGCCAGTGGGGGTGGGGGATGGGCAGGGTATGCCCAGTGGTGCTGCAACTGGCTTTGTGCATGCCATCACCATTAAGGAAGGAAGGAAGGAAGGAAGGAAGGAAGGAAGGAAGGAAGGAAGGGACCAGGGCCACCTTCTACTCCTCCCACTGCAAGGAGGTGGCCTCTTGCTGTGCTGCCTCTGGTATTCCTGCCTCTGGGGACATCTCATCTCCCTGCCCACAACCTCCCTACATGTTGTCTCTTTGGGGTGCCCCTGAAAGGGCAATCAGAAAGTAAGTGTGCATGAGATCTTATCCCCACTGTTCCCCAAGACTCCTCACCATACACCTGGTGGCCTACTTCTATGTGTCTCTGTCCTCCCAAGGCTCCTAGGATGCCCTGCCCTCAGCAAGGTGGAGGTTTCCCAAGATCAAGTTCTTGGTGCAGGAGAATATGCTGATCCACAGGTCCAAGCTCTTTATGATGATGAAGTACTGTGTCTATGTCACCAAACAGCTTTAAATGCTTGAAATAGGATACAAGATCCAGCAAAAAGGATTGAATCATATACCAGGATTAGGCAGGGAAAGAGAGAACACTTTATTGACTTTTTGCAAAGATTAATTAAGGCTCTGGACATAGGGGTAACAGACCCAGAAGCTAGACGAATACTTCTTGAATCTCTAGCTTTTGAGAATGCAAACATAGAATGCAAAAAGATAATTGGGCCTTTAAAGTCTAGATCAGCACCTATGGATGAATGGATTTAGCATACGATGAATGTTGAGACGTTTAGCTATAATGATGAATCTTGGTTAGGAGAAGCAATTTCCAAAGCAATGAGAAGACATCAAACTGCCAGGTGTTTTAATTGTGGTAAATTAGGACATTTTCAAAGGGATTGTACCAAAGAATTTCTAGGAATAATATCTCTTTTGGGAATGAAAAAATAGGAGACCTCGGCCTTCAGGTATATGTAGGAGATTCGGTAAAGGCTGACATTGGTCCAACGAATGCAGGTCAACAACAGACAGACAAGGCAACCCGATACCATCGGGAAACTCCTTGAGGGGCCTCTCACAGGACCCCAAGCCAACAGTGGCCCAGTCATTCCCAGTCACAGTGGAGAACGTGCCTCACCAAGAAAATTAAAAGCTCCAATTTCTGCTGTAAAAAGTAATACTGGTCTAAATGATGAATTATGCATGGAGGATGAATCAAAAAACCCAGTAGGACAGAGTAAATGTATATTTTGGCAGACTTCTATTAATGATCAAAGGCCAAAGCTAAGAGTCTGTATAAATGGCACTTTTATTGAAGGCTTATTAGACACAGGTGTGGATGTAAGTATCATTACTCCAGAATCTCGGCATCCGAATAGACCTCTTCAAGAGGTAGATGTTCAGTTCCTGGGAATTGGGACCCTATCTCGTGTAAAACAAAGCAAAAGATGGGTTGAATGCATAGAGCCCGAAGGGCAAATAGGAAGACTAAGGCCATATATAGCCAATATTGCAATAAATTTATGGGGCCGAGACCTGCTACAGCAATGGAATACCCAGATTAACATTTCTGTGGTTCTAGGAACTCATAATTCTGGGAAGGATATGATGAGGTATTATGGAAAAAGGTCACCAGCCATTCAGGCTGTACAAGAACATACAGCAAATACCAAACTTTTAGAGCTACCAACAGCCCTAACTTTAAAATGGCTAACTGAGTAGCCAATATGGATCAAACAGTGGCCTCTAGCTGAAGATAAATTACAGGCATTGGAACAGCTGGTGCAAGAGCAACTAGATGCCCACCATATTAAAGAATCAACCAGCCCTTGGAATTCTCCTGTGTTTGTTGTAAAAAAGAAATCTGGTAAATGGAGAATAGTGACAGATCTAAGAGCTGTCAACAAAGTAATTCAACCTATGGGCCCACTACAATCTGGAATTCCTTTGCCTTCTCTATTACCAAAAGGATGGCCTCTTATAGTTATTGATTTGAAAGATTGTTTTTTTACTATACCATTACAAGAAAAGGATAGAGAAAAATTCGCCTTCACAGTGCCTACTTATAATAATTCTCAGCCTACTAGGAGATATCAATGGACTATCCTCCCACAGGGGATGCTCAATAGTCCTACATTGTGCCAATATTTTGTAAGTAAGCCATTGGAAATAATTCGTAAGCAATTTCCCAAGTCCATAATTTATCAATACACGGATAACATTTTGTTGTCTGATTCAAATAAAGATACTTTAGAAAGGATGTTTGAAGAAGTAAAGAAAGTCTTGCCTAAATGGGGATTACAAATTGCCCCGAAAAGGTTCAAAGAGGAAATTCTATTAATTACCTAGGTTACAGAATAGGGTTAGAGAAAATTAAAACGCAAAAGGCACAAATTAGGAGAGACTGGTTAAAGACTCTTATAGACTTCCAAAGATTGTTAGGAGACATTTCCAGTCTACAACCAGCTATTGGGATAACACCTGACCTAATAGTTCATTTAAACAAAACCTTAGATGGTGATAAAGATTTGAATAGTCCAAGAAAACTGACAGCTGAAGCAGAAAAGGAACTGACAATGATTGAGGAAAAATTACAGGAGGCACATGTGGATAGGGTGAACCCAAATCTTAGCTGCATCCTAGTCATATTGCCTTCCAGAATTTCTCCTACAGGGATTCTAATGCAGAGGGAAGATATTATTTTAGAGTGGATATTTATACCTAATAAACCAATTAAAAAATTAAAAACTTATGTGGAAAAAGTCTCTGAATTAATTATAAAAGGTAAGCTGAGACTTCGTCAACTAGCAGGTATAGACCCAGCAAAAATTATAGTGCCTTTTACTACTGAAGAAATAAAAAAGGTTATGGGAAGACAATGAACCATGGCAAAGAGCTTGTGCTAAATTTCTGGAGAAATTAATAGCAACTGTTGTAGGAGCTGCGGGCCTGCTTTTTGTCCAGCCCAACTCCCACGCGGTTAGCTTTATACCTGAAATAACAACACACAAACTATATTCATTTAAACACTGCCTGGCCCATTATATCTAGCCTCTTCTCAGCTAACTCTCACACCTGGACTAGCCCATTTCTAATAATCTGTGTAGCACCCCAAGGTGCATTTACCGGGAAGATTCTAGCCTACGTCCATCCTGGGTCGGAGCTTCATCGCATCTGCTCTGGAGCACTTATATCTAGCCTCTTCTAGGCTAATTCTCATTATTAATTTATCCCATTTCTAATAATCTGTGTAGCACTGCTAGGTGTGCTTACCGGGAAAGATTCAGCATGTCTGACCTGGTGGCTTGCTTCATCACGTCTGACTCTGAGAGGAGCTGCCCTGCATCTGAGCTCACTTCCTCTTCCTCCTAGCATTCTGTTCTGTTTACTCCATCCACCTATGTTCTAACCTATGAGCGTGCATCAATGGAAAAAACAGGACTGTCATATCCTGCCATGACAGGGTAAGATAGTTTTGACAAGTTTCTTGCCTTTTAAAATGGTATGTCAGTTATGTTAGGCCTTAGCCAAAGTTGGTTGCTTCAATGCTGCAAACGTGGCCTTGGGTGATTGCCCAGGTAGCTAGTTGTCCCTGTGATTTGTTGCATGTTTTGGAAGTTGTTTGATTGCACTTCCTAATTTACTCAGGTAACATTATTTCCCTTCTCAGATCTTTGATGGGGTTGAAGAGTATATAAATGTAGTTACTTTCCACTCATGACTTGGCCAAGCTATTTATTATACAAGACCTAAGGTAGTTAGAATAGGATATTTGTACATATTGTATATGATTCCGTAGTAGGTTTAGAATTCTCTTACTTAAACAAAAGGGGGAGGTGTTGTGGGAGATCCTTCCGCTCCTCCAGCCAATAGTCGCTGAGATACCAGCCCATTGGGGCGTGGTCTCTCTCCCTTTAAAAAAGCAGCCACTTCCCTCCTCACTCTCTCTTACTTCCTGCTCCACCTCTGGCAACAAGATTCCCTTCCTGATTGCGCAGAGAGCTGTTGTCTGGGACGGTGATCTGTAAGTTTTTTCCCCTTTAAATAAATAACCATTCTATTAATCATAATTCCAAACTGGTGTGGGATTGTTTGTGATTTACGCCTTCACCTTCAAATTATTTTTTATATTTGTGAGGTTTTCTTTAGTATTCCTGCTAGGATTTTAGTTATGGTTAGATTTAGACTTTGGCTGGTGTTAGAAATAGGGTTAGATACAAACTTAAACATGGATCTATGGGAGCATTAAATTTAAAGTTCATGTGATTAGGGTTAGGAATAGAGATTGGTGTAACACTGGTATAAGGTATAGTTACTGTTAAAAATGGTTTATAGTTAGTTATAGTCCTAGTTTTACACTGGGTTATATGACCAGTTAGGGTCATTTAATTCTTATTGAGAGATAGTTCCCTAGGACAATGGTACATGGTTTCTAACAATGTTTATTCTAGAGTGTCTTTTCAAGAGTGTTTATAAACAGCCTCACACAGGGAGCTTATCTTTTCCTAACCAAGCCTGTAAGAAGAGACAAAGTCTCCCTCCAGGTTAGCTTATGGTTCTCTAGAGGAGACTGGAAATTCTAAGTGTGCCTACTGTACCTGAAGCACGTAAGTGGCCTCTTTACATAAGCCTTTGGGAGTTGAACACAAGGGCCACCAATGCAAGCATGCTCCTGTTTGTTCTGACTGCTGTCTTATGAGTAAATGTGGCCTGTGGTTCATGTCTTCTGCTAACACCTAAGGACTGAGGAAGTTAAAAGGCCAGCTTAAGCATTGGTCCCCTTACTATTGCTGTAACAGAATTCCTGAGATAATTGACTACTAAGAGAAAGGAGTATTCTAGCTTGCCAACTACAAGGTTGATTGAAAGAACCTATAGATTTTAGGGCCTCTGGCATGGTTGTTAAGACAGTCACAGCAGGGTGTACAGGACCCAGAAAACAGTTGATTTTATAGCCAAGATGCAAGGGGTGACAGGAAGGGCCCATATGACAGCATGCTCCCGGGCCCTAAGGACCTACCACTTCCCCCCAGTAGCACCACCCTAGAGACCAAGCCCTTCAACATATTGGCCTTTGGGAGACATCTGTCACTCAAACCATAGCAGCTTGCACACACAGTCCTAGCTCATGCCCTTCCAGGCCTTGCCAGCCTAATAACATCCTAGGATTAGCTTCCATCCTGAAGTTGGGTCATTTCTGTATCAGGCCTGCTGCTTTTGACAACAGTAACCACATTCCCTCTAGATACTCTGGGCCATGAATGTTGCTAGGTAGCTTATTCTGGGTCTCTATCCTTCCATCTTCATTGATTAGAAGGCCGATAGCATTACATTGCTTCTCCAGTAGCAGCTACATTCACAGGAAGTGGTCACTAAGGCAGTATGGGCAGTAACACTTCTTTTATCAATGCTTTTCTCTGGCCCCATTTGGGGAGATAAAGTCAGAATTTGATGCCTATGTTAGCAACACATGAAAAATCCATTCCCATGTCCCTGTCTTACATATCTAAGTTCTTTCCTCTTTGTCTGGGGTGATGGTAGTTAAGAGCACTGGCTGCTCTTCCAAAGGACTTGGGTTTTCTTCCAGTAAACACATGACAGCTCACAACCATACATAACTCCAGTTCCAGAGAATCTGATGCTCTCTTCTGTCCTCCGTGGGCAGCAAACACATGCGCGAGGCACAGACATTCCTGCAGACAACATACCCACACACATAAAAAACAAAATAAATTCTTTCCTCTATAGTATGTGAAGGAAATGTCAGGGCTTGGCTACATTCAGTGCAGAGGCCCCTGTTCAGTTAGCATGGCTTGCTGGAGTCAGGGAAGAGTGCTGGTAAGGTCTGTTAGTTTTCTGACGTTGCTGTGACCACAAAGCCTGAGTGAATTGACTTCAGGGAAGACTTATTGTGGTTCGTGGTTCCTGAGGATCCCATCCATCAGCGCAGAGAGCATGGTACGGCAGCTCAGTTGATGGCATGAGGCACACGTGGTGGAGACCCCAGAGTTCAGGGTAGGAGCCCGTGGCAGGTGTAACCCCTAAAGCCCTTGCCTTTGATTGCTTCTACCAGGGTGGCTCTATTTCCTACAGGCTCCACAGGTTCCCCAAAACAGCACCACCAGTGAGGGGGCAAACATTCAAAACTGGCATTTCAGATTCAAGCCACAACCGATGACAGAGGTTTCAACACACATACACCAGCCATGAAATACTTTGGCCTTGGCGTACACTTTCCATCCAACTTAGATTCCATGGCATGAAGGGACATAAACGACCGGCAAATAGAATTAATCAGACTAGCTTTAATATAAAATATTCATCTTTAATAAGGGGAAGAAGAGGGGAGCTTACAAAGCCAGGATTCGAGCGAAGAGCAGCAAACAAAGAGAGGACGGGGAGCACACCCACCAGATTTATAGGTAAATATTGGCCTAAGGGGTACATGCCCTACAAACAGGTGATTGGCTGGGGCTTCCCCTTCAATGGCATGTGTCCATTGGGGCACAATGCACCAAGCTCTGAAACCCTAATACTCACCTGTTTTCAGTGAACCCCGAGACAAGGACAAACTGCAGCATCTGAGCCAGGTTGTCCAGCATCACTGAGTGTGTGGAGGACACGTGAAAGGGCAACCTCTCAATGAAAGGACAGGATGTCTGGGGGCGCTGCACCCTTGGAAGGTGGAGCTGCATAGGAATAAAGTTGCAGTCTCCCAAATTATTATGCATCCTGCGGGGAGTTCCGAATTCCTGAAGTGTAGAATGTGCAGTGGGTGCTTCCTGCCATCCATCTAGCTTTACCCAAAATAATTACACGGGAACAGTTACCAATCAAGAATTAAAGTTATAATATTTATATCTATTTTATGTTTTACCATAACAAAGGAAAACTATAACTAACTATTCTTCAACTCCATCAAAAGATTCCAGAAGGATATACTATTATCTATGTAAATGAGAAGTAAGAAACTTCAAAAACTCTAGAAATGACAGAGACATCTTGCTACCTGGACAACCATCCAAAGTTCCTCTGTATGGTTGGGGCATCCATGTTCAGCCTACAGGCCCATAGTTTCCAGCAGGTATTTCCATGAAGCAAAAAGTTTCAAAGACAGTTCAGTCATTTTTTTCTGTGTCCTGCAGAATGTCTCGCAGACTCTTTCATGAATCAGGAACTCCGACGGATCATCTCACCTTTAGGCAAGTTCAGCCGTCCTCTTTCTGCAGGTTCTTTGTGTCCAGTTCATATAACAGTCCAGGCAAGAGCAGTTTTTTTGCCCAAATGGCTGGCAAACTCCATAAGGAGCCTCTTCGATGCCCATCTTCCTCTTGAAGTAGATTGGTGCTGCCAGGAGCAGACGTGTCTCATTGTCATGAAAAGCCCTAAGTTATTAAAATATCTTAAATGCCATGTTCTGTAGTCTTTGAAAGATATGAAGAATGTCTATTTAATTGAAATATATCTCTACATATCTAGAAAATCTAATTAACATGACTATAAGCTTGACTATTATTGATGATATTTTGGGGCTGTCCAAACTAAACTGCTCAAGGTGTGATTTACAGGCACTGTTTATATTAGCTGTAACATTGAAGCTGGGCCTTGTGCTCCTTCCACAAGCTGCACACAAGAATAGCAATATGATTCTGTGGTCTTTTGGCTTCTGCAACTGTCCAATGTCAAGTCCATGCATCTCCCCTGTTTCCTCCCTATAGTTCCTAAATGTTCTTGTTTGGATCCATGTTGGCTTACCTCATGGCTGCCACCAAACAGAGGGGAAGGAACCTTTCCCCATATCCCCTTATGGGTTATATTGCTTGTGATTTATTATCTTGGTTTGTCATGTGGAAGGAGGGTTTTTTTTTAAAGATCTATTTAAAAAAAACAAAGAAAACAATCTTTTTTCATTATTAATACCAATCCAAGTTCCCACTCCCTCCCCTCCTCCCATCCCCTCCACATACCCTCCCAGCCCACCCCCAGCCACTCCTCAGAGAGGGTAAGGCACATTGCTTTAGGGAAAGTCCAAGGCCCTCCCTACTACATCAAGGCTGAGCAAAGTATCCATCCAAAGAAAATAGGTTCCCAAATAGCCAGTACAAGCAATAGGAATAAATACTGGTGCCACTGCCAGTGGCCCCTCAGTCTGCCCCAGTCATGCAACTGCCAACCACACTCAGAGGGACTAGTTTCGTCCTATGCTTGTTTCTTCCCAGTCCAGCTGATGGTGAGCTCCTATTAGCTGTAGGAATTCCTACAGCCAGTAGCCTTTAAGTTACCCTCCCACTTGGGCGTGGCCTCATATACTATTTATGCTGATGTAAAGTATGCGTCCATCTCTCTTTTCCGGCCGCTGGATTCAGTTGCTGTTCTCTGTTGGAGCAGAGGATTTGATCTATGAGTCTACCCCTAAATAAAAAATTTTATTATACTCAATTCTGAGCTAGTGTGGGATTTTTTTTTTTAGTGTCTCTCTTCTCCCATTAGCTCATGTAGACTGTTCAGTGGGTGAACCCATCATGGCCGTGACCTCTTTGCTCATAGTCTCACTCCTCCCACTCTTCAGCTGGACTTTGGGAGCTCAGCCCAGTGCTCTGATGCGGGTCTCTGCCTCTGTCTCCATCAGTTGTTGGATGAAGGTTCTATGGTGATATTTTTAAGATATTCATCAGTCGGACTACAGGGCAAGTCCAGTTCAGGCACCCTCTCCTCTACTGTTCAGGGTCTTAGCTCGGGTCATCCTTGTGGATTCCTGGGAATTTCTCTAGAGCCAGGTTTCTTACTAACCCCATAATGGTTCCCTCAATCAAGATTTCTCTTTCCTAGGTTTATTGTGTATATGGTGCTCTGTCTGCATGTGTGCCTGCACCCAGGAGAGGGCATCATAAGTGGCTTCTGGGAATTGAACTCGGGACCTCTGGAAGAGCAGTCTCTCCAGTCCTGTGGAAGGAGTTTTACAGGTCCCAGCAGAGGGCATCATATGTGGCTGCTGGGAATTGAACTCGGGACCTCTGGAAGAGCAGTCTCTCCAGTCCTGTGGAAGGAGTTTTACAGGTCCAGGACATGGTTATCTTTCCTAGTAACCCTCCCTCCACAGGCAGGAGAGCAGACTGGCAGCCCACTAGTGAGCTGTGTCAGTGTGTATGTCTGCACGTGTGTGTCCCTTCTGCTTTGTGAAGTGAATCCTGAGTGGCTGGCCGTTGATTTCGCTTCATGGAATTCTTATCGCCGCTCCTTCTCTGCACCACACTGTGCTAGGCGTAACTGTCTGACTCTGGATTTAGGCTCTGACACCTGCCCCCATTAAATTGGTTTTCCAATATTTTATGTGTGTGTGTGTGTGTGTGTGTGTGTGTGATATAAAATTATATTTCTGTGGGGTGAGAACTACATTAGGAACAAGCTAGGCAAAGCAAAGATACAGCTACTTGGGAGAAAATGAGAAGACTGCATGGGAAACCAGAGCAGAACAAAAGCAAGGGGCCAAGGTCTCCATCTCTATCCACCTAGTGACATGGTGGGGACTTTATTTTCAGCCCCTGGTTTTACAGGCCCTTGTTCTCTCTCTGAATTCATTGCAGAGCCCTGTAAAGTCAGCAGATCTTGATTTAAAGTCAGGGACTATCAACTGTGGGACATGGTGGCACACACTCTTAATACTAGCACTGGAGAAGCAGAAACAGGTGGATGTCTATGAATTTTAGGCCAGTCTGTCTACACACAGAGACTGTCGAGAAAGAAGGGAGGAAGAAAGAAAGGATGGGAGGATAGGAGGGAGGGAAGAAGAAAGGAAGGAAGGGAAGAAGGAAGGAAGAATGGGAGGGAGGGAGGGAGGGAGGGAGGAAAGAAAGAAAGAAAGAAAGAAAGAAAGAAAGAAAGAAGGAAAGAAGTAAGGACATCTTTGAAATAAAGCAGAACCTTTATGAGAGAACATATTTAGGTGAAAAACTCAGTATTTCTGATTTCTCTACTTTTGGGTAGAAGTTAAACCAAAAATGAACTCCCGCTTAAAAACACATGCAGAGTCCCGCCTGCATCTGACATCTCTGTCTCTTCATTGCCCTGTTTTTAACAATAGTTCTTAATGGTTCAAGAATTTTAGTTTTTTTCTGAGGAACTCACAGTCTAAGAAAAACAGACAAACATTTAATGGCTGTAACAAAACATGAACGATGATGCTGAGGTGTTGAGATAGATTTCAGAAATCTTGTTAAAAAATGGTCTCCCATAGGCAGCAAAGAATGTGTGTGACTGAACATACAGAAACAACCCATGTTAGACAGCCTATCCAAAAAAGAGTGTCATTGGCCAAGAAGTAAACAGTAAGGAGATTTGGTTTTAGAGCAAGAGTTTTCTCTTATTTTCTGAACTTTAACAATGCATGAGGTATTTTCATTAATGATCAGGAATTTCCCCCTAACCAACTATTTTAGTTTAAACCAAACAAAAGTTGTAGTGCCCCTTTAAGGAGAAGTTGTAAAATGGAGATCTCGAAAGAAATGAAGAAAGATTGTGGAAGTCAATCTCCAGGCTCTGAGTCACAGAGTGACAGGAATATACATGATTCCATCTGTATCTCCAGGAGACTTGGGCCCACATCATTTTGCACACATGACCAATCGCCAGAATTGCCCTGGTTTCAGGTGATGACAAACCAAGTATTTAAACATCAAGCAGAATTCAAGGTCAGAGAAAAATGTTTGGGCAAATCTGTCACTTGAAACTTCTCACCTGGAAGTGGAAACTGCCTGTCTCTAGGCACTTCTTTGCAGATCAACTCATATAATATGGGTAAAGAGCATAGTATAGTGCTTGATTTCAGAAAATGACATTATAGGCCATATTCATGTGTCTAATTGGACACAGATGTTTGCTTGTTCCCTTGATTTAGAAAGACGTTACGATCCCATTTGCCATTGTTTTGTCTGCAAACCTATACAGCTAAAAGCTGAGTGCATAGAATATGGTGTCAGAAAACCAGTGAGTAGGACTTTTTAACACAAGTTCCAAATGTGAACATATATATTGACGGTTACTTCCAAATGAGCTTTTTTTTTAATGACTCTCCTACTCTGTTCAGAAATTATGCAGACAAATTCCTCCTTAGGGCTCAAACTCTAGCAACTGACTAAAATCTAAGCGAAAGTTTCCTATTCTGTCTTTTTCCAGCTGGCTCCCGATTCCACCCCTAAAGACAATTGGGAAGCCGTCTGAGAAAAAGGCTGTCTCAAGTTCCCCTCCACAGTGCTCACTAAAGCTTTCCGTTATGTGGAATAAAGTCTAAAGAATGAAGAAGGTGTTTCTGAAAGGGTCTCAGTTCCTACAACCCCCAAGGCTCCACTAAGACCCAGTAAGTCAGCGAAACCACTAGTCCTCTGCTACCCTCTCCTTCATCCCTCGCCCCGCCCTCTGGTAACCTAGGTTACAGTCACGCCCTTCCTCTGTAGCTAACCAGTCATAAAGGCTGATGTTATCGGACTGGGTTTGCCTAGCTTGAAGGTCCCCGCCCGTCATTGGCTTTGAGTATCTGATCAGAAACAGAAATGGACTCATTTCTTTTTTTTATTTTTTAATTTATTTTATTTATTTATTAAAGAGCCTCCTCCCCGCCACGGCCTCACATTTCCCTCCCCCTCCCCCAATCAAGTCCCCCTCCCTTATCAGCCCGAAGAACAGTCAGGGTTCCCTGCCCTTTGGGAAGTCCAAGGACCTCCCACCTCTTCGAAGATGAGTTTCACTACTGTGGAAGTTCCAGAAGCGTGAGTGAGGAAGTAGCTAGCCACGCTTGGGGGTGGGGGTGGGTGCGGAAAATCACCTGCCAGAGCAGGGGGGGAGGGAGTTGCTGGCTTCCAGCTGCAGGTGGGACCATCCAGGTCACCCTGGCTGTCCTCGGGGGCCCTGGTGCAGCCGAGACTTTAGGCAAACCCCAGGTGAGCAGCGTCTGCTCCGTGGCCGATCGGGTGCATGCCGGTTAGCCGGCGAGGATGCAGCCCACACCTGCGAGCATCCCAAGCGGCTTCTGCTGTGGCAGCCACAACCACAGCGCAACCCGAGGACGCGGTGCCAGCGGCTGCTGAATTTTCCCCTGTAGAGAGCCGGAGGAGAAAAAAAACGAAGAAAACCCGCCAAAATCTCGGCTTGGTTCGTTTTTTGAGCTGGTCAAAACTAGTTTTTCTGTGAAAATGCCCTGCACCTGTAATCAGAACAACTGGAGGCGATGGATCCGGCCCCTGCTCGTACTTATTTACATAATTTCCATCCTCGTCTCAGTTTGCTTCGGTATTTGGGAACTTCAAAAACTAAAGGTAGGAGGGTCCAGCACCTCTACCCTTTCCTAAGCTCATGGGCAGAATCCCTTTGTCTGTCCTCTCATGCTTGGGGTCTGAAAAACATTTCGTCTTTGAACATACGGATCCGTCTGATTTCATTTGGCCGCTACAACTGGAAGTGGAACCGGGTGGAGAAAACAGTTAATGTTGCTGCTTAGAATGCTTTGCTGATACCCATCAATTCCCAGAGAATTCTTCTTGAAATCAGATCTGCTGTGCAGATATTGATCTTAACCAGATAAAATAAACTACCTTGAAAGCTACATTCTGGATTTTAGAAGCTCTTCCTGAAACGAAAGGATTCCCTTTAGTTTGACTTGCTAATTGTTTTTACGTTTGAAGTTACGTCTTTTGTTTCTTTCTCTAATGGGATAAAGTCTCACGTAGACCATGCTCTTTGGAATTTGCCTTTTAGCCTAGAGTAATCCTCCAAGCACATTCTCAGCGCTTCTGATTATTGAACGCTGGGGATGGAACCCAGGGCTGTGTGCATTTGGGGCAAGCAAGCATTCTCCCGTCTGAGCGACATTCCCAGACTTGAAGTTACTCCTCAGTAAGGGAGAAGTTTTACTAAAGTTCCTTGTCTATTCATTTCTTTTCTTTTCTTTCTTTCTTTCTCAATCAAGGGAAAAGTTTTACTAAAGTTCCTGTGTATTCATTTCTTCTTCCTTCCTTCCTCCCTTCCTTCCTCCTTCCCTCCCTCCCTCTCATCCTCCCTTTCTTCCTTCATTTCTTTTTTTTTTTTTTTTTTTTTTTTTTTTTTTTGGTTTTTCGAGACAGGGTTTCTCTGTGGTTTTGGAGCCTGTCCTGGAACTAGCTCTTGTAGACCAGGCTGGCCTCGAATTCACAGAGATCCGCCTGCTTCTGCCTCCCGAGTGCTGGGATTAAAGGCGTGCGCCACCACCGCCCCGCTTCTTTCTTTTCTTAAATGTATTTGCTGGCGTATTTGTGGGATGGCCCGGTTGTGGAGGTCAAAGGACAGGCAAGTTGGGGGAGTTGGTTCTCTCCTTCCTTCTTTTGAGTGCTGAGTGAGGGCGGAGCGCAAGGGATCAGTGCAGTGTTGGAGGCCAGCACCTTAGCGCAGCCATCTCTCTGACCCACCCTTCATTATGTGTTGATGTCATGCTGTGACATTAGTAAAGCATTGCAAGCTGGGTACCTAACATAGCCATAATATATGTATAAAGGGAACTTAGAATTATCGATTAATTAATTGATAACCAGAAAGTACTTTTATTGAGAAACACTTATTTTGGAAAAATTATGACATACCATGTAGATGACCCCCCCTTTGATTGTGGAAAATATTTTAGTTAAACAATATATCTAGACATATTTGTAGGGTGCTTTTGTTCACTAAACTTTTATTGGCTTCTCTTATAGTCCATATAGCTAGTTCAGGCTATTAAAATATGACATTAAGTATTTCTCATTTGTTAAGTTTTTAGGTTATTTGAAATTTGTTGTCCAAATTTGGGTATAGCAATCTTAATATAAATATAACTTCCTCATTTAGTAGTCCTTGGAATATAGTATAGGAAGGTGAGTGAAATGTGTACCATTTCTGCTTAAGACTTCTCTTAGTTGTGAGCTGCAGTTTCAAAGCCTCTAAACTTTCAGACCAATTCTGATCTGCAGTGTAAACTGCCAACACCCCAAGTCAATCCCTCAAGTTCTGATAGGGAGGTCTAATGGAGGGTGTGCAGGTGAGCCTGTCATACTGTACTGGATATGCAAGTCTAGACCTCAGAACCCCTTCAGCTGCAGATACTCGTCTTGTTTTGTCTGCTCTCTCTGCCCTAAGAAAATGCCATAAACTGGACTGTGAAGATGACTCAGCAGGTCACGCAATAGCCAGGAAAGCCTGACCCAGAGTTCCCCTCTATAGCCAACATGAACGATGTCTATGGCAAGAGGAAGGTAGACACATAGTTGCCTAGAAGCTTGCCAGCCGTCTGGCCTGGCGTATGCAGCACAGCAGCAGAAACAAGAGAGACCCTGGCTCACAAGGTGGAAGGAGAGGTGATTTCCCAGAGCTGTCCTCTGATGTGCACAAATGCATTCACCCCTTCCCCCACACTTGCACTCATACCTGCACACCTGTACCCACACCTGCACTCACACATGCACACCAGTACCCACACCTGCACTCACACATGCACACCTGCACTCACACATGCACACCTGTACCCACACCTGCACTCATACCTGCACACCTGTACCCACACCTGCACTCACACATGCACACCTGCACTCACACCTGCACACCTGTACCCACACCTGCACTCACGCCTGTACACCTGTACCCACACCTGCACTCATGCCTGCACACCTGTACCCACACCTGCACTCACACATGCACACCTGCACTCACGCCTGCACACCTGTACCCACACCTGCACTCACGCCTGCACACCTGTACCCACACCTGCACACATGCACACTTGTACCCACACCTGCACTTACACATGCACACCTGTACCCACACCTGCACCCACACCTGTACTCATACCTGCACACATGCACACCTACACTCACACATGCACACCTGCACTCATACATGCACACCTGTACCCACACCTGCACTCACACATGCACACCTGCACTCATACCTGCACACCTGCACTCACACATGCACACCTGCACTCATACCTGCACACCTGCACTCACACATGCACACCTGCACTCATACCTGCACACCTGCACTCACACATGCACACCTGTACCCACACTTGCACTCACACATGCACACCTGTACCCACACCTGCACTCACACATGCACACCTGCACTCCCGTCTGCACACCTGTACCCACACCTGCACTCATACCTGCACACCTGTACCCACACCTGCACTCACACTCGTGAAAGCACATGTTTATGAACTGAGTGCCTTCAACAGGAATTTATCTTTTCACAGTCCTGAAAACTATTTTGGAGTCAGATATCATGGGGGCCAGAGGGGTTGCTCTCTGGGGAGGGTGCTCTCAGGTCACAGGTGGCCATGCTTTGCTGAATCCTCAGGTTGTTGCCCGATCTCATGCAGTCACCAGCCCTGTGAGACTATGACCTCATTTTACCTAAGTCACTTCCCATCAGCCTTTGCACAAATATGGCCGTTGGCATTCGAGGTTAGGTTTCAGCCTCTGAAAGGGGAGCACACCTAGGTACTCCCCCAGGTGTACTCCTAGGTATGGTCAGACTTCAGTCAATGCCCGCAGTTAGAGAATGCTTTAGATCAAGGACGCAGAGAAGGAACAACGGCAAAGGACCTGGCACCAGTATTTCACAGGAAATTACAAAGAACAAAGGGAATGCCCGGGAAGGAGGGTTTTGGGGAACATTTTGGCTGGTGTCCACTGTCTCCACCCTGTCTCACCTTTCACAAGTAGAAAGGTCATTGGGAGCTCAGTGATTTCACTGCAGTTGAAGGACTAAAGGCAGAACAGAAATGTTTAAGTGGGAATGTGTGGTGGAAGCTTAGAATCCAGAGAATCTTTGACTTTTGAAGATTTGACTCTGAAGGGAACTGAGAAATGATAGCACCATGGGCAGAGAAGACTGAGATTACAAAAGCTTTGTTTTGTCTTTAAGGTTAGAGGTATTAGCTAGAGCATATCCTCAAGATCGCTCTCATTCAATCTGTAACTATGATTTTATTTAACCCTCTGAGAAATGCTGAGTACAGGAGATTCCCTCTGTGGACGAGGACACTGAGGCAGAGAGAAGTGCCCACAGCGCTGCCGTGCTGTGCCACGTGACTGCAGCGGTGGCTGTCGTGGCTCGTTTTTCCTGTCATGTGGTTTATGACTGCTCGAGATGGAACTTTCCTCCTAGCAGCACTCTGTGAGGACACTTGGTCTGCATCAGTCCTTGGCACACACGGTGCTGGTCCTCACTCAGACATGATTCCGTGGGCAAAGATAGTATGGGAATGTTTTGTTTTGTTCAAGGAGGGCTCTTTTGGTGTCTCACACCCCTCTAACTCCAGGTCCAAGGACTCTAGCGCCCTCTTCTGGCCTCAGCAGATGCCCACACATGCACATACCCACACACAGACCCAAACATTCGTAGAAGTTTTTAAAAAGTAAATCTTTTTAAAAAATTGTTACTAATTATTTTGGAAATGCCAAGCAGGATTAGAAATCAAATGAAAACATAAGAAATAAAAAATATTGATCTTTGTAGTTTTAATATCAGAATCTAAACTAATGTGTTCTTTTGTTTTTCAAGGCTGGAATGCACATACAACCATGGCTTATTGCTGGTGTCTTGATGCTGTTGACAATCCCTGTGTCCCTCTGGGGGATTGTGCACCACTTAGTGCATTTCACGCAACCAGAGCTTCAGAAGCCCATTATAAGGTCAAATCTTAATATATTTGCTACAACTAGTGTTGACTGACATAAATCATAAACATGATATTAAATGTTATTATATGTTTTACTTTCAATAGAATTCTTTGGATGGTTCCAATATACAGTTTGAGTAGCGTAAGTATATTTTATTGTATTGCATTAAGAACTTTTGGGCTGGAGAGATGGCTCATATCTCTCTCTCTCTCTCCCCCTCTCTCCATCTCTCTCTTTTTATTTTTGAGATAGGGTCTCACTGTATTTCTGGCTGTCCTGAAACTCACTCTGGAGACCAGATTGACCCTGAACTTACAGGGGGCTCCCAGTTTTTTGACAGGTTTCTGTGTCCCCTAGTCCTAGAGCTGTTCAGTCCCAAAGAAACACACAGAACTCTACATTAATTATGAACTGGTTGGCCTATTATCTCGGCCTTCTTATTAACTCATCCTTATATCTTACATTAGCTTGTAATTCTTGTCTGTGTTAGCCACATGGCTCAGTACTTCATATCAGTGAGGCAGTTTCATCTTATTTCCTCTGCAGCTGAGTGAGGACTGCAGACTGAATCTTTCCTCTTCCCAAAATTTTCCTGTTCCTGTCACCCCACTTATACTTCTGCTTTATTAAAATACGATTGACAGGGTGCAGACCATTGTCCCACAGCACCTGTCTGTCTCTCTAGTGCTTGGATTAAAGGCATATACCACTGCAACTGGCTAACTTACTTTTTTAAAATGTTGGTAAAGAAGATAATGTAATGAAAAATGAAGCTGTTTCAAATATTTCTAATGTGTAGCTCTTTTCCTGTGATTGTCTTAAAGACAGTTGTAGGCATATTGCAGGGATGCATCTCTCACCACTACTCTTTAATATATGCTTGAAATTAATAATAGTGACAGCCCTGGAGGCTGAGGAGATAGGGGTGCAGATAAGAGAACCCCCATGAGTTCAAGACCAGCCTGGTCTGTATAGTGAGTCCCAGAGTGCAGACCTGGGGTCAGGGGCTGTTACAGGTATCTGCTCCAGGGTTGGCAGATTATCAAGGATCACTATCATGCTTTCCCGTTATTATTTTGTCACCTCGCCCCCCAAAAGAGGAGAAAAAGGAAAGGACAAAAGACTCTCCACAGTGGATGTAACTACTCTGGTGGTTAGTTATAAGAAAATGGCTTTAGCCAGGTGTGGTGTTGCACACCTTTAATCCCATCCCTCAGGTGGAACTCTGTGAGTTGGAGGCCAGCCTGGTCTACCTAGTGAGTTTCAGAATATCCAGGTTATGTAGACCCTGTCTGAAAAAAAAAAAAAAACAAGAAAGACACACACACACACAGATGTCTTCAGGAGCATTTTCTGTGATCATTTTTCCCTTAATTTCGGATAATTTGAAAACGCAGTTAATTAACTCTTGTTTTTATATTCCTTATTTGCCCCAGCACTTACCTGTTTTGTTAGCTGTGTTGAAGCTGCTTGTTGCACATCAAGGCATGTGTTACAGGGTTGGGGATGCAGCTCAGTGATGGAATGCAGCCTTGCATTCCCTGGCCTCCTCCCCAAGTGAATCCATTCCGGATTATGGTAGTTTGCGGCAAGCATGGGAAACGATCTCCAGGCTCTAGAGTTAGCTTCTGTCAGTGGGGTGAATTCACATTATGTCGGCGACAGGTCTTTAACGTCTTGTTTTCTCGTAGTGGCTATCTTTGAAGTATCCTAAAATCGCCATCTATGTGGACACCTGGAAAGACTGCTATGAAGCTTTCGTCCTCTATAATTTTATGATGTTACTCAGGAACTACCTACAAATCCAAATCCCCAATGTGATGGTACACCTGGAAACTAAAGATCAGCAACAGCATCTCCCCCTTCTGTGCTGCTGTCCACCCTGGGCTACGGGAGAGTAAGTATGTTTGTCTTTAATGGGCCTCCGCGTGGGCCTTAAGTATCAGTCAGCTGTTTTTATTGCTTGTGGTTTTGTTTTCTTTTTATGTTGCAAGTGATCACTCCAGTAGAAAAGTTCATCAGTGAATTGTAGGAGAAAAACTTAGAAATCATTTAGTCAGCATCCTTTTTACAGCTGGAAATAGGATCTTGTCTGTGATTACACAGCTAATTTTCTCACTGCTGGGACAAAATGACTGACAAGAGCAACTAAGGAACAGAGTTTGTGGGGCCAGTCCATTGTGGTGGGAAGGCATGCGGCTGGAGCTCAGCTCACCACCTCCTCTGTGCAGTCCAGACCACAGCCTGGAGAATATGCTGCCACCCTCAGTTGCTCCCTTGTCCCAAGAAATCTTTCTGGGAACACACTCATACATATGCACAGGTACATATGCACAGTTGATCTGTGCCTCAGTTTCTCTCCTGGGGTGTGTGTGTTAGAGCTTTCATTGTCACTTCTAGCAAAAATTTCTGAGATAATCGGGTTTATTTGCACTGTTGATGAGATCATTGGGTCCTGTTGATTTGAGGTATATCATGGCAAGATTGGGAAACAAGGAAAGACCAAGGTCCCTGTACTTTCTACTCCTTCTGTTACACTCCTTGTGTCTTTAATTTGGAGGCTTTGAGATGCTCTGATGCCACTGAATAGTTGAGCTTTGGTGTTCTCTTCTCTTGCAGAATGCTGAATTATGTGTGCCGATTGGGAATGTTACAATATACTGTCATCCGACCAGTCACTACTGTGACAGCATTGTAAGTGTGACCTTTCTGGAGCTGGGTTTATTTTATCTTCTTGATATATGCCAGGGAATACAGCTCAGTTAATAAGAGTGTTTGCTTTGTATGCACAAAGCCTTAGATTTAATTCCACAGAAACCAAGTGTAGTGATACATGGCAAATAATCCTAGCACTTCAAGGTAGATTCGGGAGAATTGAGAGCTCAAGTTCAGACTGGGCCCTGTCTTAAAAAATAATTTATGTTCTTAAATGGGAAAAACAAGTAGAAAATCAATGTTGATTAATAATGTAAATCCCTATGTAAAAGCTGGATTCTGTTACAGTGAACAATGCAAGAATTGTCACAATATTTACATTCTTTTGAGAGCAGGCTGTAAAACACAAAAAATAAAATCTCCTTTGGGTTAACCAAACAGGTTTATTTTCTACCTTGTTAAGAGTTACTAGGAGTTGGGCGTGGTGGCACACACCTGTAATCCCAGCATTTGGGAGGCAGAGGCAGGAGAATCTCAGTGAATTCAAACCAGTCGGGTCTACAGCCAGGGCCACACAGAGAAACCCTGTCTCTAAAAAAAGTTTTATTAGGAGCACTGTCTTTTTTTTTTTCTTTTTTAAATTTATTTATTTATTAAGGATTTCTGCCTCGTCCCCACAACCGCTTCCCATTTCCCTCCCCCTCCCCCGATCAAGTCCCCCTCCCTCATCTGCTCAAAGAGCAATCAGGGTTCCCTGACCTGTGGGAAGCCCAAGGACTGCCCACCTCTATCCAGGTCTCCTAAGGTGAGCATTCAAACTGCCTAGGCTCCCACAAAGCCAGTACGTGCAGTAGGATCAAAAACCCACTGCAATTGTTCTTGAATTCTCAGGAGCACTGTCTTTTGTTACAAGGAGCAGGGACCCCTTGTTTGTCCCGGCCACCCGGCTAGCTTACACCTGAAATAACCACACAGAAACTATTAATGAAAACTGCTTGGCCATTAGCTGTAACTTCTTATTGGCTAACTCTTACATATTAGTTTAACCCACCTCCATTAATCTGTGTATCGCCACGTGGCAGTGGCTTACTAGAGATTCTAATCAGCGTCCATCTCAGGTGGAGGATCATGGCTTCTCTCTGTCTCTGGTTTCTTCCTCCCAGCATTTAGTTCTCTTTTCTCCACCTACCTAAGTTGTGCCCTATCAACTAGGCCAAGGCATTTTCTTTATTCATTAACCAATGAAAGCAACACACATTTCATTCCAGCACTGAGGAGACAGAGGATTGCAGCTCTCTGTGAGTTTGAGGCCAGCATGGTCTACATAGACCGAGTCTCAAACACAGACAAAAAGCATCTGATGTCAAATAAGAAACATAATAAAACTACCCAGGAAACGTTCCCTAAAAATATCCAAAGTGTCAATTTATATGATTCCTTGCATGAAATTCAAAGTTCTGCAGCTCACAAAATAAAGACAGCCACATTGAAACAAACCAGGTCAGTTCTTTATTCTACCTTCGAGCTGGAGTGCTTTATGGCTTAAGATGTGTTTGTTTGCTGCTGAGAAAATGGACAAGTGCAAAACCCAGTACTTAGGCTAATAATTACTTGGCGGGGGGGTCTAGGTCCGCAGATATGCATCTGCCAGGTTGTTTACAGGGAAAAGGTGAGCTGGGATCAATGTTTATCCATCACACTTTCCAAAATCAGGCCTTGTCTTCTGAAGTTAGTGATGATTCTCTAGTTTAATGATGCTGAGTTTGTCATTCCTTTAAGGTAGAAGGAATAATCATATCATACACATCTAGAAGAATGTTCTCTGTCTGTGACCAGAGTCAAGAGATGATCCATAGCGCTGCTGAAGTAAATGGTCTCGGAATTCTTAAGTGTGTGTTCAGGGCTGAGAGCACGCACTGGTTAAGAGCACCCTGAACTCCTGCATAGGACTCAGGTTCAGTAACATCTAGGGCCAGCGTGGCCAGCACCTTTTTCTGGCCTCCAAAGGCACTGCACACAGATTGTGCACAGGTCTGCATGCACTAGAATATTCATATACATAAAATAAGTCTCTAAAGGAGACATATTAAGATATGGGTTTGCTTGGTTAGTCATAACTTTGAGTTTTGCCATTTTTTAGGGTGTGTGAGATTATTGGTGTCTACAATGAAGGGAACTTAAGTGTCAACAATGCATGGACTTACCTGTTTATATTAAATAACTTGTCAGAATTCGTAAGTAAATCATCATTCCCCATAGCTGTACTAAGTTAGTTTCTGTGCTGAGTGTTATCAGGCACTTTTCTTGAGAGAAATACTACCTTTTCATTTGTACATGTTACTTGAAACAGTTTTAATGTATATAAAAGTACAGTAATGTGTTCATGAGTGATTTGGTGATGTTTCCCTGTCCGTGGACACCTGTTTGCCCTTGTTACCACATAGCTGTGGGTAAAAGCATTGTGTGCTTCTAAATGAGCAGAACATAACACAGTCAGCCTGTTCAGTTAGAGGGAAAGTCTAATTGATGCAAAAGGATAAAGTTTAAATAAAAATGGAAGGATTCACCAGGCGGTGGTGATACAGTCCTTTAATCTTAGCATAAAGGCAAATCTCTGAGTTTGAGACTAGCTGGGTCTACAGAGTGAGTTCCAGGACAGCCAGGGCTACACAAAGAAACCCTGTCTCAAAAAAAAAAAAAAAAAAAAGGGAAGAAGAAGAAAAGAAAAAGAAAGAACTCAATACTCAATTGTCTTTTCTGTATTTAGAATTAAAGGAAAATAAAGACTGAAGATTTTTTGGTTTTTGTTTGTTTTGATTTTTCTCTGTGTAACAGTCATGGCTGTCCTGGAACTTGCTTTGTAGACCAGGCTAGCCTGAAACTCACAGAGATCTGCCTTCCTCCACCTCCCAAGTGCTGGAATTAAAGGCATGCACCACCACTGCCTGCCAAGACTGAAGTTTAAAAAAAAATGGGTGCTGGAGTGTCTTTGGGTGGTGCTTCCCACAGTGTAGTAACTGAAATACAGTGGCCCACACACAGTGTTGGAAGTTTATAATGGTCCTGGGCATGGCAGCGCATGCCTTCAGTCCCAGAAGGTGGGAGGCAGGGGCAGGTGAATCCCAGTGTGAGGCCAGCGTGGTCTACAAAGTGAGTTCCAGGACAGCCAGTGCTACACAGAGAAACCCTGTCTCAAAACACCCAAAACAAACAAAACAATTTTTAATGGAAATAAATGTGGTGTGTCTCCAGAGATTTCCCTTGTGTTTGCCTTCATGACCCATAGTCCTTTTTCTGGAAATGTAGTCTAAAGAAAAGGTCAGAAGTGTTTTTGCCTTCCGGATGAAATACCCATGATAAGAAAGGACTGGAAACGCTCTTCATTGTGGGCATAGTTTGTTCTTCCCATTGGCATTTAGATAGATATTAAAAGTAAAATTTAAGAAAACCACACAAAAATTAGCTACTTTGAGTTGAAAACAATATTGGGGAACAAAATTTTATTTTAGTTCATGACAGATGTTAGAAAATTGGGTTGTGACTGGTGGAATATGGAGTGTTTGCCTAGCATACATAGCCCTGGGTATGATCCCAGCCTAACAGGGTAACAGTTCATATGTACAGAGAAATGGCTCGGTGCTGAGAGTCAGTTTGTTTTGGTTTCTGTTGTTGCTGTTGCTTTTGAGTTTTTGAGACAGGGTTTCTCCATAGTTTTGGAGCCTGTCATGAAATTTGGTCTGTAGACCAGGTTGGCCTCGAGCTCACCGAGGTCTGCCTGCCTCTGCCTCCTGAATGCTGGTATTAAAGGTGTGTGCCACCACCGTGAGGCCTTCAATTTCTTTTATTGTTTTTTTTTTTTAACAGTACTAGAGCTAGAACCCAGGGCCTGTGAGTGTAGAACATGCACCTTGCTGGGCCCTGACTCCACTGCAAGGATCTGAAGAAGGATCCTTACTGCTTTCCTGTCCTGGAGTAGTTTAAATGAGCATAAAGTGTCTTATCATTTTAATGGGGAAAGTAAGCTTTCAGAGATGCTTCTTGCTACTGAAGTCCTGGTTGGTTTTTAGAACTGACTCTGACGTCATGAACATGTATTCTAAGAAGTCAGGCCAGCTGGACTAACAGACTGCTCTCAAGGAAATTTGTATGATGTAGATTTCATGGTCACAATTTTATTGAAACTGTACTTATTTAATGTTTTGATTTATAAACCGTGTATGTATGTGTGTTGTGTAAATGTTACACAAGAGACTAGCTAATAATAATAATAATAATTGAGTTTTTATAAAAATTGACAGTAACTTGTGTTTAAAAGCTTAACAGGTATGTTTCCCATCTCTTTTGACTGAAAAAAATCTTCTGCTCATGTCATTTGTTTATTGCTTGAGTTACAGTATGTGAATACTTAGAAACACGTTCAGAAAAATTTTACATATGTCTTGAGAAATTTCATATGTATATCTCTACAGTAACATAGTAAAAGCACTAAAACATTGACTAATCAGCCTCAAGTTCCACCTGGAATGTTCCTGTAGAGCAGGCTCTGGTTTCAGCTTTAAGAGTCAGTCCCTGTCTTCCTACTGCAGAATGATGAATGTTGCTTTTGTTTCTAGTTTGCCTTGTACTGCCTCTGGCTGTTTTATGAAATGCTGAAAGAAGAGCTCAGAGGTCTAAAACCTGTTGGCAAGTTTATTTGCATCAAACTGGTAGTCTGGCTCTCATTCTTGTAAGTATTGCGTGCTCTTAAATATTCTTTCTTTCTTTATAAATGCCAATAAAACTGTTGTTTAAGGGAGTTTTTTAGAGTAATGTGAAGACAGTGCCAGACTCAGTGGTCCCAGCCCTTGGGAAACTGAGGGAGGACCACCCGTTCAAGGCCAGTCTGAACTAGGCAGACGTCCTTGGGCTGGAGAGAGAGAGGCTCAGCAGTTAGAGTTTGCACATATCCAGAGGACCAAAGTTTGTCCCCAGCAGCCATGTATGGCGACTCACAACCTCATGTCATCCTAGTTCAAAGGACCTGAAGCCCTCTTCTGACCTCTGTGACACATGCACATACTTGCACAGTCTCAGTCTCTCTCTCTCTCTCTCACACACACACACACACATACACATACACACACACACACTCACACACACAGACACACACACAGACACACTTGCGCGCACGCACAATACAATGTTTTTTAAACCCATCCGTTTAGCTTTTGTAAGATTTACAAAATCAGGGCTGCAAAAATGGCTCAGCAGATAAGAGCCCTTGTTATTCTTTTGGAGGATCTGGGTTGAGTTCCCAACACCAACAAAGTTAGTGGTCACAACCCTCTGCAGTTTCAGATCCAGGTGATTCTAATGCCCTCTTCTGGTATCTACAGATACTCTACTTGTATATACACATGCAGGCAAAACTCACACAAAACTAAATATTAAAAAATAGTTTTTAAAAGTATTTTTAAAACCCAATCTTAGTCCTGTGTGGTGGTATATACCTGTAGTCCCAACACTCAGGGTAAACCAAGAGAATCTCATTGCGTTTGATGACAGCCTGCTCTCTATAGCAAGTTGTAGATTAGCCTATGCCACCGTGTGTGATCTTGTATCTAAACAATCAAAGAAGTAGTCAGACGGCCACTATGACATTTAAAAGATGAAGATAATTTGAGATAGCCTAACTATCTTGATACCATCATTAAAATTATAGTTCTGCTGGGTGTGGTAGTGTACCCTTTAATCCCAGCACTCCCCGGGGAGTCAGAAGCAGGTGGTTCTCTATGAGTTGAAGGCTAGCAGGGTCTACATAGCAAGTGTGAGGCCAGTCAGAGGTACATAGTGTGACCCTGTCTCAAAATGAATAAAATAAACTGTTTAAAATTATGATTGTCATGAATAAAACAGTATCAGTTTAGGAGAAGACATTTAATGGCATGAGGAAATGTTTATCAGTGTGTGTCCTTTAAGATACAAGGTAGGGATGGAGATACAGTTGAGTGTCCGCATAGTGTAGACAAGGCCCTACTGTCTGTCCTTGGTGTCACAAAGCAAACAAACAAACCTAGACGTGGTGTTAGATTAGTAATAGGCTAGGTAATAAGAGTTACATAGACAAATCTATCCAGTTTAGCAGTTCAGTAACGGGAAAAGAGAAAAAACATTCATGGAATTGCACTGCCAGAGCAATGATTAGCATCTGAGGGCACACATCATGTGCAGTCTTCTACAGACGTAATTTATGCTAGAAAAACTTCTAGAACTCAACAGCATTCTAATTCAGATAACCCATAAGCTGGCAGGATAGCTCAGCAGGGAAAGGCCCTTGCTGTACACACCAAAGAATTGAGATTGATCCCCAGCACCCTTGTAAAAGCAGAAGTAGAGAACACAGCTGCCCTCAGAGACCCTGCCACACTCACTGATTATAAAGGGAGGGGGAATAAGACAGACTAGTAGAGCCGTGGCATGGGTCAGCAGGAAGAGAGGCTTGCCTTTGCCAAGCCTGACGAGGGGAGTTCCACCCAAGAGCCCACGGTAGAGGGAAAGAAATGGGACCAGCGGGTTGTCCTCCGATCTCACATACACAGACGAAAATAAATAGTCATTTTTTTGATCCTAGTAATTATCCAGGTGTGATGGCACGTGCCTTTAGTCTCAGCACTTGGGAGGCAGAGGTAGCCAGATCTCATGTTCAAGGCCAAGGCCAGGTTGGTCAACATAGCAAGTTCTAGAACAACCAGGGTTGCATAGAAAGACCCTGTATCTAAATAAATAAAATAATAAAATAAAGTCCTAGTAGGCACATGTAAACACACTGTTAGAACTCAGAATCTAATTATTTGTACCTGGTTTCAAATCAACAACAAAAAAGATATGTAAATCAAATTCTGAAGTTCTGAGAATACTTAATGAAATTCATCTTATAAAGCTGATACATTTGTAAGGCAAGGTGCATATAATTTAATGTAAACACTGTTTGGGAGTATGTCCTGAAGGCAGGATAGTTTGGAGTCCTAGGATACACTGAGGCCTTAACTGTTTGTGGTTGTGTAATTTAATCTTTTTGTGTATATGTTATGTATGTGTTTATTGTGAGTGGGAACATGCCCATGTCATGTGTGCATGTGGAGATGAGGAGCTTTGGGTGTCCTTGTCTTGCATTGAGGTGAGGGTCTCTTAATTGTTCACTGTACACACACAAGGCTTGCTGGCCTGCGGCTTCCCCAAACTGTGTTCCACCTCTCAGCTCCCCTCAGGAACGCTGGTTTACGTGTGTGTGCTACATGCCCGCCTTACCTGGGTTCTGTGCTTCTCACTTAGGACCTTCCTCACTCTTGTACAACAAGCACTTCGCCTACCGAGCCACCTCCCTAGCCCCTAATTGCATAAAACAGCTGGTCATTTTATGATTTAGATTTGACATTTACCTCTTCTTGACATCCAGGCAAGCAGCAATTATAACTGTGTTGCTAAAAGTTGGAATAATTTCAGAGACACTTACGAAGGAATGGCAAAGTCCTGAAGCTACGGCCATAGGCCTGCAAGTAAGTAGAACTGTCTCTAAACTCAGTGGGGTGTTACTGTTTAAGCTATTTAATGCAGTGATGCCCAGAACCTGCCAGTGTGCAAACAGTGGGCAAGACTGCTAGCTTACTCTGTAGTGAGAAGCGAGAACCCGAGAGAAACGGCCCATAGGGACTGATGGGTACTGATTGTATTCCTGGTCCGCTTATGTCTGCATGGTTCCTTTCAGCGCTTGGGTAATGCATTGAGAAATTCTTGAGTGAGGGAAAGCAAAAGAGATGCAAACTTTGCTTGTCATGTTATGAAGTGGGGAAAAATGTTGAAAAGGAATATAATCAGGATTCTGTTTCAAAATTATTGACACTCTAACTTGGAAAAGTTAGCAATTTGAAAAATTAGATCGAAGCCCAAAGATGTCTGATATTTGTGTGACTCTTGTAGGATTTCATCACCAGTGTTGAGATGCTTTTTGCGGCATTTGGAAACCATTATTTTTTTTCATATAAGCCTTATATAAAAGAAGGAGAGGAAGGCTCATGCTTTGACTCCTTCCTAGCAATGTTTGATGTGTCTGATGTCAAGCATAATATTACCGAGGATATGAGATATTTCGGTAAGTAACAGCTGTTTAACTTCTGTTAGTGTAAGTGTGTATATTGGGAAGCTAGGTTTGTGTGTTGTGCACATAGGGGCAGAGATGAAGCTCAGTTGTGGTCCCTCGGGATGTTCAGCTTGGGTTTTGGAACAGGGTCTCTCGCTGTCCTGGGGCTCACAGATTCAGCTAGGATGGCTGACCAGAGAGCCCCAGGGATCCTATCTCTGCCTTGCTAGCATGGGGACTACAAACATGCCCAGCTTTGTACCCGTGCTGAGGATCAAACTCAGGTCCTCATGCTTGTGTGGCATCCTGACCCAAATCCGTAAGATAAGGTCATTTACTCTAGTAATTTAAGAAATGAGAAAATATGGAAAGCAGTGCCATGATACAGGCTCTTCAGATTTGGGGAAGACAAAGGGGGGAAGGGAGTGGTTACAGAATTATGTTTACAGCAGTAAAAATAACTTTTGGCTATTAATTTTATATTGTCTTATAGGGAGAACTATGCGAGGTTGTCCCAAAAAAGATGTTGTCCTGAAAACCCAGAGCATACTGATCACACAAGTTGGCTTACCTCATCACCACACAATGAAGGTTCTCCAGGCTCAAAGACATCCTTTCCCCAGGGCGAGTATAGGGGCTTTGGACACGAATACTCCCCAGAATGCAGCTGTTGCATTCCATCTGGGTGAACATGTCAGGATTGACATCCCAGAAGAGAAGGGCCCTCCTGACGGTTCAGGCTAATATCTAGACATTAAAAAACAGCGTCTTCACAGGACATGCTCTGGGTCCGCAGATACACATCTGCCAGGTTGTTTACAGGGAAAAGGTGAGCTGGGATCAATGTTTATCCATCACACTTTCCAAAATCAGGCCTTGTCTTCTGAAGTTAGTGATGATTCTCTAGTTTAATGATGCTGAGTTTGTCATTCCTTTAAGGTAGAAGGAATAATCATATCATACACATCTAGAAGAATATTTCTCTTTCCGTGACCAGAGTCAAGAGATGATCCATAGCGCTGCTGAAGTAAATGGTCTCAGAATCTAAGTAGTTCTGCCATCATACCTTCCGTGTGTGTTCAGGGTTAAGAGCACCCCACACTCCTGCAGAAGACTCGGGTTCAGTAAAATCTAGGGCCAGCGTGGCCAGCACCCTTTTCTGGCCTCCAAAGGCACTGCACACAGATTGTGCACAGGTCTGCATGCACTAGAATATTCATATACATAAAATAAGTCTCTAAAGGAGACATATTAAGATATGGGTTTGCTTGGTTAGTCATAACTTTGAGTTTTGCCATTTTTTAGGGTATGTGAGGTTATTGGTGTCTACGATGAAGGGAACTTGAGTGTCTTCAACGCATGGACTTACTTATTTATATTAAATAACTTGTCAGAATTCGTAAGTAAATCATCATTCCCCATAGCTGTACTAAGTTAGTTTCTGTGCTGAGTGTTATCAGGTACTTTTCTTGAGAAAAATATTACCTTTTCATTTGTACATGTTACTTGAAACAGCTTTAATGTATATAAAAGTACAGTAATGTGTTCATGAGTGATTTGGTGATGTTTCCCTGTCCGTGGACACCTGTTTGCCCTTGTTACCACATAGCTGTGGGTAAAAGCATTGTGTGCTTCTAAATGAGCAGAACATAACACAGTCAGCCTGTTCAGTTAGAGGGAAAGTCTAATTGATGCAAAAGGATAAAGTTTAAATAAAAATGGAAGGATTCACCAGGCGGTGGTGATACAGTCCTTTAATCTTAGCATAAAGGCAAATCTCTGAGTTTGAGACTAGCTGGGTCTACAGAGTGAGTTCCAGGACAGCCAGGGCTACACAAAGAAACCCTGTCTCAAAAAAAAAAAAAAAAAGGGAAGAAGAAGAAAAGAAAAAGAAAGAACTCAATACTCAATTGTCTTTTCTGTATTTAGAATTAAAGGAAAATAAAGACTGAAGATTTTTTGGTTTTTGTTTGTTTTGATTTTTCTCTGTGTAACAGTCATGGCTGTCCTGGAACTTGCTTTGTAGACCAGGCTAGCCTGAAACTCACAGAGATCTGCCTTCCTCCACCTCCCAAGTGCTGGAATTAAAGGCATGCACCACCACTGCCCGCCAAGACTGAAGTTTAAAAAAAAATGGGTGCTGGAGTGTCTTTGGGTGGTGCTTCCCACAGTGTAGTAACTGAAATACAGTGGCCCACACACAGTGTTGGAAGTTTATAATGGTCCTGGGCATGGCAGCGCATGCCTTCAGTCCCAGAAGGTGGGAGGCAGGGGCAGGTGAATCCCAGTGTGAGGCCAGCGTGGTCTACAAAGTGAGTTCCAGGACAGCCAGTGCTACACAGAGAAACCCTGTCTCAAAACACCCAAAACAAACAAAACAATTTTTAATGGAAATAAATGTGGTGTGTCTCCAGAGATTTCCCTCGTGTTTGCCTTCATGACCCATAGTCCTTTTTCTGGAAATGTAGTCTAAAGAAAAGGTCAGAAGTGTTTTTGCCTTCCGGATGAAATACCCATGATAAGAAAGGACTGGAAACGCTCTTCATTGTGGGCATAGTTTGTTCTTCCCATTGGCATTTAGATAGATATTAAAAGTAAAATTTAAGAAAACCACACAAAAATTAGCTACTTTGAGTTGAAAACAATATTGGGGAACAAAATTTTATTTTAGTTCATGACAGATGTTAGAAAATTGGGTTGTGACTGGTGGAATATGGAGTGTTTGCCTAGCATACATAGCCCTGGGTATGATCCCAGCCTAAGAGGGTAACAGTTCATATGTACAGAGAAATGGCTCGGTGCTGAGAGTCAGTTTATTTTGGTTTCTGTTGTTGCTGTTGCTTTTGAGTTTTTGAGACAGGGTTTCTCCATAGTTTTGGAGCCTGTCATAAAATTTGGTCTGTAGACCAGGCTGGCCTCGAGCTCACCGAGGTCTGCCTGCCTCTGCCTCCTGAATGCTGGTATTAAAGGTGTGTGCCACCACCGTGAGGCCTTCAATTTCTTTTATTGTTTTTTTTTTTTTCCAGTACTAGAGCTAGAACTCAGGGCCTGTGAGTGTAGAACACGCACCTTGCTGGGCCCTGACTCCACTGCAAGGATCTGAAGAAGGATCCTTACTGCTTTCCTGCCCTGGAATAGTTTAAATGAGCATAAAGTGTCTTATCATTTTAATGGGGAAAGTACGCTTTCAGAGATGCTTCTTGCTGTTGAAGTCCTGGTTGGTTTTTAGAACTGACTCTAACTTCATGAACATGTATTCTAAAAAGTCAGGCCAGCTGGACTAACAGACTGCTCTCAAGGAAATTTGTATGATGTAGATTTCATGGTCACAATTTTATTGAAACTGTACTTACTTAATGTTTTGATTTATAAACCGTGTATGTATGTGTGTTGTGTAAATGTTACACAAGAGACTAGCTAATAATAATAATAATAATTGAGTTTTTATAAAAATTGACAGTAACTTGTGTTTAAAAGCTTAACAGGTATGTTTCCCATCTCTTTTGACTGAAAAAAATCTTCTGCTCATGTCATTTGTTTATTGCTTGAGTTACAGTATGTGAATACTTAGAAACACGTTCAGAAAAATTTTACATATGTCTTGAGAAATTTCATATGTATATCTCTACAGTAACATAGTAAAAGCACTAAAACATTGACTAATCAGCCTCAAGTTCCACCTGGAATGTTCCTGTAGAGCAGGCTCTGGTTTCAGCTTTAAGAGTCAGTCCCTGTCTTCCTACTGCAGAATGATGAATGTTGCTTTTGTTTCTAGTTTGCCTTGTACTGCCTCTGGCTGTTTTATGAAATGCTGAAAGAAGAGCTCAGAGGTCTAAAACCTGTTGGCAAGTTTATTTGCATCAAACTGGTAGTCTGGCTCTCATTCTTGTAAGTATTGCGTGCTCTTAAATATTCTTTCTTTCTTTATAAATGCCAATAAAACTGTTGTTTAAGGGAGTTTTTTAGAGTAATGTGAAGACAGTGCCAGACTCAGTGGTCCCAGCCCTTGGGAAACTGAGGGAGGACCACCCGTTCAAGGCCAGTCTGAACTAGGCAGACGTCCTTGGGCTGGAGAGAGAGAGGCTCAGCAGTTAGAGTTTGCACATATCCAGAGGACCAAAGTTTGTCCCCAGCAGCCATGTATGGCGACTCACAACCTCATGTCACCCTAGTTCAAAGGACCTGAAGCCCTCTTCTGACCTCTGTGACACATGCACATACTTGCACAGTCTCAGTCTCTCTCTCTCTCTCTCACACACACACACACACATACACATACACACACACACACTCACACACACAGACACACACACAGACACACTTGCGCGCACGCACAATACAATGTTTTTTAAACCCATCCGTTTAGCTTTTGTAAGATTTACAAAATCAGGGCTGCAAAAATGGCTCAGCAGATAAGAGCCCTTGTTATTCTTTTGGAGGATCTGGGTTGAGTTCCCAACACCAACAAAGTTAGTGGTCACAACCCTCTGCAGTTTCAGATCCAGGTGATTCTAATGCCCTCTTCTGGTATCTACAGATACTCTACTTGTATATACACATGCAGGCAAAACTCACACAAAACTAAATATTAAAAAATAGTTTTTAAAAGTATTTTTAAAACCCAATCTTAGTCCTGTGTGGTGGTATATACCTGTAGTCCCAACACTCAGGGTAAACCAAGAGAATCTCATTGCGTTTGATGACAGCCTGCTCTCTATAGCAAGTTGTAGATTAGCCTATGCCACCGTGTGTGATCTTGTATCTAAACAATCAAAGAAGTAGTCAGACGGCCACTATGACATTTAAAAGATGAAGATAATTTGAGATAGCCTAACTATCTTGATACCATCATTAAAATTATAGTTCTGCTGGGTGTGGTAGTGTACCCTTTAATCCCAGCACTCCCCGGGGAGTCAGAAGCAGGTGGTTCTCTATGAGTTGAAGGCTAGCAGGGTCTACATAGCAAGTGTGAGGCCAGTCAGAGGTACATAGTGTGACCCTGTCTCAAAATGAATAAAATAAACTGTTTAAAATTATGATTGTCATGAATAAAACAGTATCAGTTTAGGAGAAGACATTTAATGGCATGAGGAAATGTTTATCAGTGTGTGTCCTTTAAGATACAAGGTAGGGATGGAGATACAGTTGAGTGTCCGCATAGTGTAGACAAGGCCCTACTGTCTGTCCTTGGTGTCACAAAGCAAACAAACAAACCTAGACGTGGTGTTAGATTAGTAATAGGCTAGGTAATAAGAGTTACATAGACAAATCTATCCAGTTTAGCAGTTCAGTAACGGGAAAAGAGAAAAAACATTCATGGAATTGCACTGCCAGAGCAATGATTAGCATCTGAGGGCACACATCATGTGCAGTCTTCTACAGACGTAATTTATGCTAGAAAAACTTCTAGAACTCAACAGCATTCTAATTCAGATAACCCATAAGCTGGCAGGATAGCTCAGCAGGGAAAGGCCCTTGCTGTACACACCAAAGAATTGAGATTGATCCCCAGCACCCTTGTAAAAGCAGAAGTAGAGAACACAGCTGCCCTCAGAGACCCTGCCACACTCACTGATTATAAAGGGAGGGGGAATAAGACAGACTAGTAGAGCCGTGGCATGGGTCAGCAGGAAGAGAGGCTTGCCTTTGCCAAGCCTGACGAGGGGAGTTCCACCCAAGAGCCCACGGTAGAGGGAAAGAAATGGGACCAGCGGGTTGTCCTCCGATCTCACATACACAGACGAAAATAAATAGTCATTTTTTTGATCCTAGTAATTATCCAGGTGTGATGGCACGTGCCTTTAGTCTCAGCACTTGGGAGGCAGAGGTAGCCAGATCTCATGTTCAAGGCCAAGGCCAGGTTGGTCAACATAGCAAGTTCTAGAACAACCAGGGTTGCATAGAAAGACCCTGTATCTAAATAAATAAAATAATAAAATAAAGTCCTAGTAGGCACATGTAAACACACTGTTAGAACTCAGAATCTAATTATTTGTACCTGGTTTCAAATCAACAACAAAAAAGATATGTAAATCAAATTCTGAAGTTCTGAGAATACTTAATGAAATTCATCTTATAAAGCTGATACATTTGTAAGGCAAGGTGCATATAATTTAATGTAAACACTGTTTGGGAGTATGTCCTGAAGGCAGGATAGTTTGGAGTCCTAGGATACACTGAGGCCTTAACTGTTTGTGGTTGTGTAATTTAATCTTTTTGTGTATATGTTATGTATGTGTTTATTGTGAGTGGGAACATGCCCATGTCATGTGTGCATGTGGAGATGAGGAGCTTTGGGTGTCCTTGTCTTGCATTGAGGTGAGGGTCTCTTAATTGTTCACTGTACACACACAAGGCTTGCTGGCCTGCGGCTTCCCCAAACTGTGTTCCACCTCTCAGCTCCCCTCAGGAACGCTGGTTTACGTGTGTGTGCTACATGCCCGCCTTACCTGGGTTCTGTGCTTCTCACTTAGGACCTTCCTCACTCTTGTACAACAAGCACTTCGCCTACCGAGCCACCTCCCTAGCCCCTAATTGCATAAAACAGCTGGTCATTTTATGATTTAGATTTGACATTTACCTCTTCTTGACATCCAGGCAAGCAGCAATTATAACTGTGTTGCTAAAAGTTGGAATAATTTCAGAGACACTTACGAAGGAATGGCAAAGTCCTGAAGCTACGGCCATAGGCCTGCAAGTAAGTAGAACTGTCTCTAAACTCAGTGGGGTGTTACTGTTTAAGCTATTTAATGCAGTGATGCCCAGAACCTGCCAGTGTGCAAACAGTGGGCAAGACTGCTAGCTTACTCTGTAGTGAGAAGCGAGAACCCGAGAGAAACGGCCCATAGGGACTGATGGGTACTGATTGTATTCCTGGTCCGCTTATGTCTGCATGGTTCCTTTCAGCGCTTGGGTAATGCATTGAGAAATTCTTGAGTGAGGGAAAGCAAAAGAGATGCAAACTTTGCTTGTCATGTTATGAAGTGGGGAAAAATGTTGAAAAGGAATATAATCAGGATTCTGTTTCAAAATTATTGACACTCTAACTTGGAAAAGTTAGCAATTTGAAAAATTAGATCGAAGCCCAAAGATGTCTGATATTTGTGTGACTCTTGTAGGATTTCATCACCAGTGTTGAGATGCTTTTTGCGGCATTTGGAAACCATTATTTTTTTTCATATAAGCCTTATATAAAAGAAGGAGAGGAAGGCTCATGCTTTGACTCCTTCCTAGCAATGTTTGATGTGTCTGATGTCAAGCATAATATTACCGAGGATATGAGATATTTCGGTAAGTAACAGCTGTTTAACTTCTGTTAGTGTAAGTGTGTATATTGGGAAGCTAGGTTTGTGTGTTGTGCACATAGGGGCAGAGATGAAGCTCAGTTGTGGTCCCTCGGGATGTTCAGCTTGGGTTTTGGAACAGGGTCTCTCGCTGTCCTGGGGCTCACAGATTCAGCTAGGATGGCTGACCAGAGAGCCCCAGGGATCCTATCTCTGCCTTGCTAGCATGGGGACTACAAACATGCCCAGCTTTGTACCCGTGCTGAGGATCAAACTCAGGTCCTCATGCTTGTGTGGCATCCTGACCCAAATCCGTAAGATAAGGTCATTTACTCTAGTAATTTAAGAAATGAGAAAATATGGAAAGCAGTGCCATGATACAGGCTCTTCAGATTTGGGGAAGACAAAGGGGGGAAGGGAGTGGTTACAGAATTATGTTTACAGCAGTAAAAATAACTTTTGGCTATTAATTTTATATTGTCTTATAGGGAGAACTATGCGAGGTTGTCCCAAAAAAGATGTTGTCCTGAAAACCCAGAGCATACTGATCACACAAGTTGGCTTACCTCATCACCACACAATGAAGGTTCTCCAGGCTCAAAGACATCCTTTCCCCAGGGCGAGTATAGGGGCTTTGGACACGAATACTCCCCAGAATGCAGCTGTTGCATTCCATCTGGGTGAACATGTCAGGATTGACATCCCAGAAGAGAAGGGCCCTCCTGACGGTTCAGGCTAATATCTAGACATTAAAAAACAGCGTCTTCACAGGACATGCTCTGGGTCCGCAGATACACATCTGCCAGGTTGTTTACAGGGAAAAGGTGAGCTGGGATCAATGTTTATCCATCACACTTTCCAAAATCAGGCCTTGTCTTCTGAAGTTAGTGATGATTCTCTAGTTTAATGATGCTGAGTTTGTCATTCCTTTAAGGTAGAAGGAATAATCATATCATACACATCTAGAAGAATATTTCTCTTTCCGTGACCAGAGTCAAGAGATGATCCATAGCGCTGCTGAAGTAAATGGTCTCAGAATCTAAGTAGTTCTGCCATCATACCTTCCGTGTGTGTTCAGGGTTAAGAGCACCCCACACTCCTGCAGAAGACTCGGGTTCAGTAAAATCTAGGGCCAGCGTGGCCAGCACCCTTTTCTGGCCTCCAAAGGCACTGCACACAGATTGTGCACAGGTCTGCATGCACTAGAATATTCATATACATAAAATAAGTCTCTAAAGGAGACATATTAAGATATGGGTTTGCTTGGTTAGTCATAACTTTGAGTTTTGCCATTTTTTAGGGTATGTGAGGTTATTGGTGTCTACGATGAAGGGAACTTGAGTGTCTTCAACGCATGGACTTACTTATTTATATTAAATAACTTGTCAGAATTCGTAAGTAAATCATCATTCCCCATAGCTGTACTAAGTTAGTTTCTGTGCTGAGTGTTATCAGGTACTTTTCTTGAGAAAAATATTACCTTTTCATTTGTACATGTTACTTGAAACAGCTTTAATGTATATAAAAGTACAGTAATGTGTTCATGAGTGATTTGGTGATGTTTCCCTGTCCGTGGACACCTGTTTGCCCTTGTTACCACATAGCTGTGGGTAAAAGCATTATGTGCTTCTAAATGAGCAGAACATAACACAGTCAGCCTGTTCAGTTAGAGGGAAAGTCTAATTGATGCAAAAGGATAAAGTTTAAATAAAAATGGAAGGATTCACCAGGCGGTGGTGATACAGTCCTTTAATCTTAGCATAAAGGCAAATCTCTGAGTTTGAGACTAGCTGGGTCTACAGAGTGAGTTCCAGGACAGCCAGGGCTACACAAAGAAACCCTGTCTCAAAAAAAAAAAAAAAAAGGGAAGAAGAAGAAAAGAAAAAGAAAGAACTCAATACTCAATTGTCTTTTCTGTATTTAGAATTAAAGGAAAATAAAGACTGAAGATTTTTTGGTTTTTGTTTGTTTTGATTTTTCTCTGTGTAACAGTCATGGCTGTCCTGGAACTTGCTTTGTAGACCAGGCTAGCCTGAAACTCACAGAGATCTGCCTTCCTCCACCTCCCAAGTGCTGGAATTAAAGGCATGCACCACCACTGCCCGCCAAGACTGAAGTTTAAAAAAAAATGGGTGCTGGAGTGTCTTTGGGTGGTGCTTCCCACAGTGTAGTAACTGAAATACAGTGGCCCACACACAGTGTTGGAAGTTTATAATGGTCCTGGGCATGGCAGCGCATGCCTTCAGTCCCAGAAGGTGGGAGGCAGGGGCAGGTGAATCCCAGTGTGAGGCCAGCGTGGTCTACAAAGTGAGTTCCAGGACAGCCAGTGCTACACAGAGAAACCCTGTCTCAAAACACCCAAAACAAACAAAACAATTTTTAATGGAAATAAATGTGGTGTGTCTCCAGAGATTTCCCTCGTGTTTGCCTTCATGACCCATAGTCCTTTTTCTGGAAATGTAGTCTAAAGAAAAGGTCAGAAGTGTTTTTGCCTTCCGGATGAAATACCCATGATAAGAAAGGACTGGAAACGCTCTTCATTGTGGGCATAGTTTGTTCTTCCCATTGGCATTTAGATAGATATTAAAAGTAAAATTTAAGAAAACCACACAAAAATTAGCTACTTTGAGTTGAAAACAATATTGGGGAACAAAATTTTATTTTAGTTCATGACAGATGTTAGAAAATTGGGTTGTGACTGGTGGAATATGGAGTGTTTGCCTAGCATACATAGCCCTGGGTATGATCCCAGCCTAAGAGGGTAACAGTTCATATGTACAGAGAAATGGCTCGGTGCTGAGAGTCAGTTTATTTTGGTTTCTGTTGTTGCTGTTGCTTTTGAGTTTTTGAGACAGGGTTTCTCCATAGTTTTGGAGCCTGTCATAAAATTTGGTCTGTAGACCAGGCTGGCCTCGAGCTCACCGAGGTCTGCCTGCCTCTGCCTCCTGAATGCTGGTATTAAAGGTGTGTGCCACCACCGTGAGGCCTTCAATTTCTTTTATTGTTTTTTTTTTTTTCCAGTACTAGAGCTAGAACTCAGGGCCTGTGAGTGTAGAACACGCACCTTGCTGGGCCCTGACTCCACTGCAAGGATCTGAAGAAGGATCCTTACTGCTTTCCTGCCCTGGAATAGTTTAAATGAGCATAAAGTGTCTTATCATTTTAATGGGGAAAGTACGCTTTCAGAGATGCTTCTTGCTGTTGAAGTCCTGGTTGGTTTTTAGAACTGACTCTAACTTCATGAACATGTATTCTAAAAAGTCAGGCCAGCTGGACTAACAGACTGCTCTCAAGGAAATTTGTATGATGTAGATTTCATGGTCACAATTTTATTGAAACTGTACTTACTTAATGTTTTGATTTATAAACCGTGTATGTATGTGTGTTGTGTAAATGTTACACAAGAGACTAGCTAATAATAATAATAATAATTGAGTTTTTATAAAAATTGACAGTAACTTGTGTTTAAAAGCTTAACAGGTATGTTTCCCATCTCTTTTGACTGAAAAAAATCTTCTGCTCATGTCATTTGTTTATTGCTTGAGTTACAGTATGTGAATACTTAGAAACACGTTCAGAAAAATTTTACATATGTCTTGAGAAATTTCATATGTATATCTCTACAGTAACATAGTAAAAGCACTAAAACATTGACTAATCAGCCTCAAGTTCCACCTGGAATGTTCCTGTAGAGCAGGCTCTGGTTTCAGCTTTAAGAGTCAGTCCCTGTCTTCCTACTGCAGAATGATGAATGTTGCTTTTGTTTCTAGTTTGCCTTGTACTGCCTCTGGCTGTTTTATGAAATGCTGAAAGAAGAGCTCAGAGGTCTAAAACCTGTTGGCAAGTTTATTTGCATCAAACTGGTAGTCTGGCTCTCATTCTTGTAAGTATTGCGTGCTCTTAAATATTCTTTCTTTCTTTATAAATGCCAATAAAACTGTTGTTTAAGGGAGTTTTTTAGAGTAATGTGAAGACAGTGCCAGACTCAGTGGTCCCAGCCCTTGGGAAACTGAGGGAGGACCACCCGTTCAAGGCCAGTCTGAACTAGGCAGACGTCCTTGGGCTGGAGAGAGAGAGGCTCAGCAGTTAGAGTTTGCACATATCCAGAGGACCAAAGTTTGTCCCCAGCAGCCATGTATGGCGACTCACAACCTCATGTCACCCTAGTTCAAAGGACCTGAAGCCCTCTTCTGACCTCTGTGACACATGCACATACTTGCACAGTCTCAGTCTCTCTCTCTCTCTCTCACACACACACACACACATACACATACACACACACACACTCACACACACAGACACACACACAGACACACTTGCGCGCACGCACAATACAATGTTTTTTAAACCCATCCGTTTAGCTTTTGTAAGATTTACAAAATCAGGGCTGCAAAAATGGCTCAGCAGATAAGAGCCCTTGTTATTCTTTTGGAGGATCTGGGTTGAGTTCCCAACACCAACAAAGTTAGTGGTCACAACCCTCTGCAGTTTCAGATCCAGGTGATTCTAATGCCCTCTTCTGGTATCTACAGATACTCTACTTGTATATACACATGCAGGCAAAACTCACACAAAACTAAATATTAAAAAATAGTTTTTAAAAGTATTTTTAAAACCCAATCTTAGTCCTGTGTGGTGGTATATACCTGTAGTCCCAACACTCAGGGTAAACCAAGAGAATCTCATTGCGTTTGATGACAGCCTGCTCTCTATAGCAAGTTGTAGATTAGCCTATGCCACCGTGTGTGATCTTGTATCTAAACAATCAAAGAAGTAGTCAGACGGCCACTATGACATTTAAAAGATGAAGATAATTTGAGATAGCCTAACTATCTTGATACCATCATTAAAATTATAGTTCTGCTGGGTGTGGTAGTGTACCCTTTAATCCCAGCACTCCCCGGGGAGTCAGAAGCAGGTGGTTCTCTATGAGTTGAAGGCTAGCAGGGTCTACATAGCAAGTGTGAGGCCAGTCAGAGGTACATAGTGTGACCCTGTCTCAAAATGAATAAAATAAACTGTTTAAAATTATGATTGTCATGAATAAAACAGTATCAGTTTAGGAGAAGACATTTAATGGCATGAGGAAATGTTTATCAGTGTGTGTCCTTTAAGATACAAGGTAGGGATGGAGATACAGTTGAGTGTCCGCATAGTGTAGACAAGGCCCTACTGTCTGTCCTTGGTGTCACAAAGCAAGCAAACAAACCTAGACATGGTGTTAGATTAGTAATAGGCTAGGTAATAAGAGTTACATAGACAAATCTATCCAGTTTAGCAGTTCAGTAACGGGAAAAGAGAAAAAACATTCATGGAATTGCACTGCCAGAGCAATGATTAGCATCTGAGGGCACACATCATGTGCAGTCTTCTACAGACGTAATTTATGCTAGAAAAACTTCTAGAACTCAACAGCATTCTAATTCAGATAACCCATAAGCTGGCAGGATAGCTCAGCAGGGAAAGGCCCTTGCTGTACACACCAAAGAATTGAGATTGATCCCCAGCACCCTTGTAAAAGCAGAAGTAGAGAACACAGCTGCCCTCAGAGACCCTGCCACACTCACTGATTATAAAGGGAGGGGGAATAAGACAGACTAGTAGAGCCGTGGCATGGGTCAGCAGGAAGAGAGGCTTGCCTTTGCCAAGCCTGACGAGGGGAGTTCCACCCAAGAGCCCACGGTAGAGGGAAAGAAATGGGACCAGCGGGTTGTCCTCCGATCTCACATACACAGACGAAAATAAATAGTCATTTTTTTGATCCTAGTAATTATCCAGGTGTGATGGCACGTGCCTTTAGTCTCAGCACTTGGGAGGCAGAGGTAGCCAGATCTCATGTTCAAGGCCAAGGCCAGGTTGGTCAACATAGCAAGTTCTAGAACAACCAGGGTTGCATAGAAAGACCCTGTATCTAAATAAATAAAATAATAAAATAAAGTCCTAGTAGGCACATGTAAACACACTGTTAGAATTCAGAATCTAATTATTTGTACCTGGTTTCAAAACAACAACAAAAAAGATATGTAAATCAAATTCTGAAGTTCTGAGAATACTTAATGAAATTCATCTTATAAAGCTGATACATTTGTAAGGCAAGGTGCATATAATTTAATGTAAACACTGTTTGGGAGTATGTCCTGAAGGCAGGATAGTTTGGAGTCCTAGGATACACTGAGGCCTTAACTGTTTGTGGTTGTGTAATTTAATCTTTTTGTGTATATGTTATGTATGTGTTTATTGTGAGTGGGAACATGCCCATGTCATGTGTGCATGTGGAGATGAGGAGCTTTGGGTGTCCTTGTCTTGCATTGAGGTGAGGGTCTCTTAATTGTTCACTGTACACACACAAGGCTTGCTGGCCTGCGGCTTCCCCGAACTGTGTTCCACCTCTCAGCTCCCCTCAGGAACGCTGGTTTACGTGTGTGTGCTACATGCCCGCCTTACCTGGGTTCTGTGCTTCTCACTTAGGACCTTCCTCACTCTTGTACAACAAGCACTTCGCCTACCGAGCCACCTCCCTAGCCCCTAATTGCATAAAACAGCTGGTCATTTTATGATTTAGATTTGACATTTACCTCTTCTTGACATCCAGGCAAGCAGCAATTATAACTGTGTTGCTAAAAGTTGGAATAATTTCAGAGACACTTACGAAGGAATGGCAAAGTCCTGAAGCTACGGCCATAGGCCTGCAAGTAAGTAGAACTGTCTCTAAACTCAGTGGGGTGTTACTGTTTAAGCTATTTAATGCAGTGATGCCCAGAACCTGCCAATGTGCAAACAGTGGGCAAGACTGCTAGCTTACTCTGTAGTGAGAAGCGAGAACCCGAGAGAAACGGCCCATAGGGACTGATGGGTACTGATTGTATTCCTGGTCCGCTTATGTCTGCATGGTTCCTTTCAGCGCTTGGGTAATGCATTGAGAAATTCTTGAGTGAGGGAAAGCAAAAGAGATGCAAACTTTGCTTGTCATGTTATGAAGTGGGGAAAAATGTTGAAAAGGAATATAATCAGGATTCTGTTTCAAAATTATTGACACTCTAACTTGGAAAAGTTAGCAATTTGAAAAATTAGATCGAAGCCCAAAGATGTCTGATATTTGTGTGACTCTTGTAGGATTTCATCACCAGTGTTGAGATGCTTTTTGCGGCATTTGGAAACCATTATTTTTTTTCATATAAGCCTTATATAAAAGAAGGAGAGGAAGGCTCATGCTTTGACTCCTTCCTAGCAATGTTTGATGTGTCTGATGTCAAGCATAATATTACCGAGGATATGAGATATTTCGGTAAGTAACAGCTGTTTAACTTCTGTTAGTGTAAGTGTGTATATTGGGAAGCTAGGTTTGTGTGTTGTGCACATAGGGGCAGAGATGAAGCTCAGTTGTGGTCCCTCGGGATGTTCAGCTTGGGTTTTGGAACAGGGTCTCTCGCTGTCCTGGGGCTCACAGATTCAGCTAGGATGGCTGACCAGAGAGCCCCAGGGATCCTATCTCTGCCTTGCTAGCATGGGGACTACAAACATGCCCAGCTTTGTACCCGTGCTGAGGATCAAACTCAGGTCCTCATGCTTGTGTGGCATCCTGACCCAAATCCGTAAGATAAGGTCATTTACTCTAGTAATTTAAGAAATGAGAAAATATGGAAAGCAGTGCCATGATACAGGCTCTTCAGATTTGGGGAAGACAAAGGGGGGAAGGGAGTGGTTACAGAATTATGTTTACAGCAGTAAAAATAACTTTTGGCTATTAATTTTATATTGTCTTATAGGGAGAACTATGCGAGGTTGTCCCAAAAAAGATGTTGTCCTGAAAACCCAGAGCATACTGATCACACAAGTTGGCTTACCTCATCACCACACAATGAAGGTTCTCCAGGCTCAAAGACATCCTTTCCCCAGGGCGAGTATAGGGGCTTTGGACACGAATACTCCCCAGAATGCAGCTGTTGCATTCCATCTGGGTGAACATGTCAGGATTGACATCCCAGAAGAGAAGGGCCCTCCTGACGGTTCAGGCAAATATCCAGACATTAAAAAACAGCGTCTTCACAGGACATGCTCTGGGTCCGCAGATACACATCTGCCAGGTTGTTTACAGGGAAAAGGTGAGCTGGGATCAATGTTTATCCATCACACTTTCCAAAATCAGGCCTTGTCTTCTGAAGTTAGTGATGATTCTCTAGTTTAATGATGCTGAGTTTGTCATTCCTTTAAGGTAGAAGGAATAATCATATCATACACATCTAGAAGAATGTTTCTCTTTCCGTGACCAGAGTCAAGAGATGATCCATAGCGCTGCTGAAGTAAATGGTCTCAGAATCTAAGTAGTTCTGCCATCATACCTTCCGTGTGTGTTCAGGGTTAAGAGCACCCCACACTCCTGCAGAAGACTCGGGTTCAGTAAAATCTAGGGCCAGCGTGGCCAGCACCCTTTTCTGGCCTCCAAAGGCACTGCACACAGATTGTGCACAGGTCTGCATGCACTAGAATATTCATATACATAAAATAAGTCTCTAAAGGAGACATATTAAGATATGGGTTTGCTTGGTTAGTCATAACTTTGAGTTTTGCCATTTTTTAGGGTATGTGAGGTTATTGGTGTCTACGATGAAGGGAACTTGAGTGTCTTCAACGCATGGACTTACTTATTTATATTAAATAACTTGTCAGAATTCGTAAGTAAATCATCATTCCCCATAGCTGTACTAAGTTAGTTTCTGTGCTGAGTGTTATCAGGTACTTTTCTTGAGAAAAATATTACCTTTTCATTTGTACATGTTACTTGAAACAGCTTTAATGTATATAAAAGTACAGTAATGTGTTCATGAGTGATTTGGTGATGTTTCCCTGTCCGTGGACACCTGTTTGCCCTTGTTACCACCTAGCTGTGGGTAAAAGCATTGTGTGCTTCTAAATGAGCAGAACATAACACAGTCAGCCTGTTCAGTTAGAGGGAAAGTCTAATTGATGCAAAAGGATAAAGTTTAAATAAAAATGGAAGGATTCACCAGGCGGTGGTGATACAGTCCTTTAATCTTAGCATAAAGGCAAATCTCTGAGTTTGAGACTAGCTGGGTCTACAGAGTGAGTTCCAGGACAGCCAGGGCTACACAAAGAAACCCTGTCTCAAAAAAAAAAAAAAAGGGAAGAAGAAGAAAAGAAAAAGAAAGAACTCAATACTCAATTGTCTTTTCTGTATTTAGAATTAAAGGAAAATAAAGACTGAAGATTTTTTGGTTTTTGTTTGTTTTGATTTTTCTCTGTGTAACAGTCATGGCTGTCCTGGAACTTGCTTTGTAGACCAGGCTAGCCTGAAACTCACAGAGATCTGCCTTCCTCCACCTCCCAAGTGCTGGAATTAAAGGCATGCACCACCACTGCCCGCCAAGACTGAAGTTTAAAAAAAAATGGGTGCTGGAGTGTCTTTGGGTGGTGCTTCCCACAGTGTAGTAACTGAAATACAGTGGCCCACACACAGTGTTGGAAGTTTATAATGGTCCTGGGCATGGCAGCGCATGCCTTCAGTCCCAGAAGGTGGGAGGCAGGGGCAGGTGAATCCCAGTGTGAGGCCAGCGTGGTCTACAAAGTGAGTTCCAGGACAGCCAGTGCTACACAGAGAAACCCTGTCTCAAAACACCCAAAACAAACAAAACAATTTTTAATGGAAATAAATGTGGTGTGTCTCCAGAGATTTCCCTCGTGTTTGCCTTCATGACCCATAGTCCTTTTTCTGGAAATGTAGTCTAAAGAAAAGGTCAGAAGTGTTTTTGCCTTCCGGATGAAATACCCATGATAAGAAAGGACTGGAAACGCTCTTCATTGTGGGCATAGTTTGTTCTTCCCATTGGCATTTAGATAGATATTAAAAGTAAAATTTAAGAAAACCACACAAAAATTAGCTACTTTGAGTTGAAAACAATATTGGGGAACAAAATTTTATTTTAGTTCATGACAGATGTTAGAAAATTGGGTTGTGACTGGTGGAATATGGAGTGTTTGCCTAGCATACATAGCCCTGGGTATGATCCCAGCCTAAGAGGGTAACAGTTCATATGTACAGAGAAATGGCTCGGTGCTGAGAGTCAGTTTATTTTGGTTTCTGTTGTTGCTGTTGCTTTTGAGTTTTTGAGACAGGGTTTCTCCATAGTTTTGGAGCCTGTCATAAAATTTGGTCTGTAGACCAGGCTGGCCTCGAGCTCACCGAGGTCTGCCTGCCTCTGCCTCCTGAATGCTGGTATTAAAGGTGTGTGCCACCACCGTGAGGCCTTCAATTTCTTTTATTGTTTTTTTTTTTTTCCAGTACTAGAGCTAGAACTCAGGGCCTGTGAGTGTAGAACACGCACCTTGCTGGGCCCTGACTCCACTGCAAGGATCTGAAGAAGGATCCTTACTGCTTTCCTGCCCTGGAGTAGTTTAAATGAGCATAAAGTGTCTTATCATTTTAATGGGGAAAGTAAGCTTTCAGAGATGCTTCTTGCTGTTGAAGTCCTGGTTGGTTTTTAGAACTGACTCTGACGTCATGAACATGTATTCTAAAAAGTCAGGCCAGCTGGACTAACAGACTGCTCTCAAGGAAATTTGTATGATGTAGATTTCATGGTCACAATTTTATTGAAACTGTACTTATTTAATGTTTTGATTTATAAACCGTGTATGTATGTGTGTTGTGTAAATGTTACACAAGAGACTAGCTAATAATAATAATAATAATTGAGTTTTTATAAAAATTGACAGTAACTTGTGTTTAAAAGCTTAACAGGTATGTTTCCCATCTCTTTTGACTGAAAAAAATCTTCTGTTCATGTCATTTGTTTATTGCTTGAGTTACAGTATGTGAATACTTAGAAACACGTTCAGAAAAATTTTACATATGTCTTGAGAAATTTCATATGTATATCTCTACAGTAACATAGTAAAAGCACTAAAACATTGACTAATCAGCCTCAAGTTCCACCTGGAATGTTCCTGTAGAGCAGGCTCTGGTTTCAGCTTTAAGAGTCAGTCCCTGTCTTCCTACTGCAGAATGATGAATGTTGCTTTTGTTTCTAGTTTGCCTTGTACTGCCTCTGGCTGTTTTATGAAATGCTGAAAGAAGAGCTCAGAGGTCTAAAACCTGTTGGCAAGTTTATTTGCATCAAACTGGTAGTCTGGCTCTCATTCTTGTAAGTATTGCGTGCTCTTAAATATTCTTTCTTTCTTTATAAATGCCAATAAAACTGTTGTTTAAGGGAGTTTTTTAGAGTAATGTGAAGACAGTGCCAGACTCAGTGGTCCCAGCCCTTGGGAAACTGAGGGAGGACCACCCGTTCAAGGCCAGTCTGAACTAGGCAGACGTCCTTGGGCTGGGGAGAGAGAGGCTCAGCAGTTAGAGTTTGCACATATCCAGAGGACCAAAGTTTGTCCCCAGCAGCCATGTATGGTGACTCACAACCTCATGTCACCCTAGTTCAAAGGACCTGAAGCCCTCTTCTGACCTCTGTGACACATGCACATACTTGCACAGTCTCAGTCTCTCTCTCTCTCTCACAAACACACACACATACACATACACACACACACACTCACACACACAGACACACACACAGACACACTTGCGCGCACGCACAATACAATGTTTTTTAAACCCATCCGTTTAGCTTTTGTAAGATTTACAAAATCAGGGCTGCAAAAATGGCTCAGCAGATAAGAGCCCTTGTTATTCTTTTGGAGGATCTGGGTTGAGTTCCAACACCAACAAAGTTAGTGGTCACAACCCTCTGCAGTTTCAGATCCAGGTGATTCTAATGCCCTCTTCTGGTATCTACAGATACTCTACTTGTATATACACATGCAGGCAAAACTCACACAAAACTAAATATTAAAAAATAGTTTTTAAAAGTATTTTTAAAACCCAATCTTAGTCCTGTGTGGTGGTATATACCTGTAGTCCCAACACTCAGGGTAAACCAAGAGAATCTCATTGCGTTTGATGACAGCCTGCTCTCTATAGCAAGTTGTAGATTAGCCTATGCCACCGTGTGTGATCTTGTATCTAAACAATCAAAGAAGTAGTCAGACGGCCACTATGACATTTAAAAGATGAAGATAATTTGAGATAGCCTAACTATCTTGATACCATCATTAAAATTATAGTTCTGCTGGGTGTGGTAGTGTACCCTTTAATCCCAGCACTCCCCGGGGAGGCAGAAGCAGGTGGTTCTCTATGAGTTGAAGGCTAGCAGGGTCTACATAGCAAGTGTGAGGCCAGTCAGAGGTACATAGTGTGACCCTGTCTCAAAATGAATAAAATAAACTGTTTAAAATTATGATTGTCATGAATAAAACAGTATCAGTTTAGGAGAAGACATTTAATGGCATGAGGAAATGTTTATCAGTGTGTGTCCTTTAAGATACAAGGTAGGGATGGAGATACAGTTGAGTGTCCGCATAGTGTAGACAAGGCCCTACTGTCTGTCCTTGGTGTCACAAAGCAAACAAACAAACCTAGACGTGGTGTTAGATTAGTAATAGGCTAGGTAATAAGAGTTATATAGACAAATCTATCCAGTTTAGCAGTTCAGTAACGGGAAAAGAGAAAAAACATTCATGGAATTGCACTGCCAGAGCAATGATTAGCATCTGAGGGCACACATCATGTGCAGTCTTCTACAGACGTAATTTATGCTAGAAAAACTTCTAGAACTCAACAGTATTCTAATTCAGATAACCCATAAGCTGGCAGGATAGCTCAGCAGGGAAAGGCCCTTGCTGTACACACCAAAGAATTGAGATTGATCCCCAGCACCCTTGTAAAAGCAGAAGTAGAGAACACAGCTGCCCTCAGAGACCCTGCCACACTCACTGATTATAAAGGGAGGGGGAATAAGACAGACTAGTAGAGCCGTGGCATGGGTCAGCAGGAAGAGAGGCTTGCCTTTGCCAAGCCTGACGAGGGGAGTTCCACCCAAGAGCCCACGGTAGAGGGAAAGAAATGGGACCAGCGGGTTGTCCTCTGATCTCACATACACAGACGAAAATAAATAGTCATTTTTTTGATCCTAGTAATTATCCAGGTGTGATGGCACGTGCCTTTAGTCTCAGCACTTGGGAGGCAGAGGTAGCCAGATCTCATGTTCAAGGCCAAGGCCAGGTTGGTCAACATAGCAAGTTCTAGAACAACCAGGGTTGCATAGAAAGACCCTGTATCTAAATAAATAAAATAATAAAATAAAGTCCTAGTAGGCACATGTAAACACACTGTTAGAATTCAGAATCTAATTATTTGTACCTGGTTTCAAAACAACAACAAAAAAGATATGTAAATCAAATTCTGAAGTTCTGAGAACACTTAATGAAATTCATCTTATAAAGCTGATACATTTGTAAGGCAAGGTGCATATAATTTAATGTAAACACTGTTTGGGAGTATGTCCTGAAGGCAGGATAGTTTGGAGTCCTAGGATACACTGAGGCCTTAACTGTTTGTGGTTGTGTAATTTAATCTTTTTGTGTATATGTTATGTATGTGTTTATTGTGAGTGGGAACATGCCCATGTCATGTGTGCATGTGGAGATGAGGAGCTTTGGGTGTCCTTGTCTTGCATTGAGGTGAGGGTCTCTTAATTGTTCACTGTACACACACAAGGCTTGCTGGCCTGCGGCTTCCCCGAACTGTGTTCCACCTCTCAGCTCCCCTCAGGAACGCTGGTTTACGTGTGTGTGCTACATGCCCGCCTTACCTGGGTTCTGTGCTTCTCACTTAGGACCTTCCTCACTCTTGTACAACAAGCACTTCGCCTACCGAGCCACCTCCCTAGCCCCTAATTGCATAAAACAGCTGGTCATTTTATGATTTAGATTTGACATTTACCTCTTCTTGACATCCAGGCAAGCAGCAATTATAACTGTGTTGCTAAAAGTTGGAATAATTTCAGAGACACTTACGAAGGAATGGCAAAGTCCTGAAGCTACGGCCATAGGCCTGCAAGTAAGTAGAACTGTCTCTAAACTCAGTGGGGTGTTACTGTTTAAGCTATTTAATGCAGTGATGCCCAGAACCTGCCAATGTGCAAACAGTGGGCAAGACTGCTAGCTTACTCTGTAGTGAGAAGCGAGAACCCGAGAGAAACGGCCCATAGGGACTGATGGGTACTGATTGTATTCCTGGTCCGCTTATGTCTGCATGGTTCCTTTCAGTGCTTGGGTAATGCATTGAGAAATTCTTGAGTGAGGGAAAGCAAAAGAGATGCAAACTTTGCTTGTCATGTTATGAAGTGGGGAAAAATGTTGAAAAGGAATATAATCAGGATTCTGTTTCAAAATTATTGACACTCTAACTTGGAAAAGTTAGCAATTTGAAAAATTAGATCGAAGCCCAAAGATGTCTGATATTTGTGTGACTCTTGTAGGATTTCATCACCAGTGTTGAGATGCTTTTTGCGGCATTTGGAAACCATTATTTTTTTTCATATAAGCCTTATATAAAAGAAGGAGAGGAAGGCTCATGCTTTGACTCCTTCCTAGCAATGTTTGATGTGTCTGATGTCAAGCATAATATTACCGAGGAAATGAGATATTTCGGTAAGTAACAGCTGTTTAACTTCTGTTAGTGTAAGTGTGTATATTGGGAAGCTAGGTTTGTGTGTTGTGCACATAGGGGCAGAGATGAAGCTCAGTTGTGGTCCCTCGGGATGTTCAGCTTGGGTTTTGGAACAGGGTCTCTCGCTGTCCTGGGGCTCACAGATTCAGCTAGGATGGCTGACCAGAGAGCCCCAGGGATCCTATCTCTGCCTTGCTAGCATGGGGACTACAAACATGCCCAGCTTTGTACCCGTGCTGAGGATCAAACTCAGGTCCTCATGCTTGTGTGGCATCCTGACCCAAATCCGTAAGATAAGGTCATTTACTCTAGTAATTTAAGAAATGAGAAAATATGGAAAGCAGTGCCATGATACAGGCTCTTCAGATTTGGGGAAGACAAAGGGGGGAAGGGAGTGGTTACAGAATTATGTTTACAGCAGTAAAAATAACTTTTGGCTATTAATTTTATATTGTCTTATAGGGAGAACTATGCGAGGTTGTCCCAAAAAAGATGTTGTCCTGAAAACCCAGAGCATACTGATCACACAAGTTGGCTTACCTCATCACCACACAATGAAGGTTCTCCAGGCTCAAAGACATCCTTTCCCCAGGGCGAGTATAGGGGCTTTGGACACGAATACTCCCCAGAATGCAGCTGTTGCATTCCATCTGGGTGAACATGTCAGGATTGACATCCCAGAAGAGAAGGGCCCTCCTGACGGTTCAGGCAAATATCCAGACATTAAAAAACAGCGTCTTCACAGGACATGCTCTGGGTCCGCAGATACACATCTGCCAGGTTGTTTACAGGGAAAAGGTGAGCTGGGATCAATGTTTATCCATCACACTTTCCAAAATCAGGCCTTGTCTTCTGAAGTTAGTGATGATTCTCTAGTTTAATGATGCTGAGTTTGTCATTCCTTTAAGGTAGAAGGAATAATCATATCATACACATCTAGAAGAATGTTTCTCTTTCCGTGACCAGAGTCAAGAGATGATCCATAGCGCTGCTGAAGTAAATGGTCTCAGAATCTAAGTAGTTCTGCCATCATACCTTCCGTGTGTGTTCAGGGTTAAGAGCACCCCACACTCCTGCAGAAGACTCGGGTTCAGTAAAATCTAGGGCCAGCGTGGCCAGCACCCTTTTCTGGCCTCCAAAGGCACTGCACACAGATTGTGCACAGGTCTGCATGCACTAGAATATTCATATACATAAAATAAGTCTCTAAAGGAGACATATTAAGATATGGGTTTGCTTGGTTAGTCATAACTTTGAGTTTTGCCATTTTTTAGGGTATGTGAGGTTATTGGTGTCTACGATGAAGGGAACTTGAGTGTCTTCAACGCATGGACTTACTTATTTATATTAAATAACTTGTCAGAATTCGTAAGTAAATCATCATTCCCCATAGCTGTACTAAGTTAGTTTCTGTGCTGAGTGTTATCAGGTACTTTTCTTGAGAAAAATATTACCTTTTCATTTGTACATGTTACTTGAAACAGCTTTAATGTATATAAAAGTACAGTAATGTGTTCATGAGTGATTTGGTGATGTTTCCCTGTCCGTGGACACCTGTTTGCCCTTGTTACCACCTAGCTGTGGGTAAAAGCATTGTGTGCTTCTAAATGAGCAGAACATAACACAGTCAGCCTGTTCAGTTAGAGGGAAAGTCTAATTGATGCAAAAGGATAAAGTTTAAATAAAAATGGAAGGATTCACCAGGCGGTGGTGATACAGTCCTTTAATCTTAGCATAAAGGCAAATCTCTGAGTTTGAGACTAGCTGGGTCTACAGAGTGAGTTCCAGGACAGCCAGGGCTACACAAAGAAACCCTGTCTCAAAAAAAAAAAAAAAAAGGAAGAAGAAAAAAGAAAAAGAAAGAACTCAATACTCAATTGTCTTTTCTGTATTTAGAATTAAAGGAAAATAAAGGCCTCCCTGCTGAGTTACTACAGTGGCCTCATGAACTCCGTGGGTGTGGTCACACTCCTTGTCTGGCTCTTTGAGGTGAGCATTACTGCCGGACTCAGCTACCTGCACATGGCGCTGGAAAGTGTGTCCAACCCCGAGGACCCCGAGTGCGAGAGTGAAGGCTGGCTGCTGGAGAAAAGTGTGCCTGAGACCTGGAATGCCTTTTTGGAGAGCTTTAAGAAGCTGGGCAAGAGCAATCAGGTGGAGGTCGAAGGCGCAGAGGCAGGCCAGGCCCCTGAGGCTGGCTGATGGCTTGGGATCTCTCCCCTCCTCAACACTTATTGGACTCCAGAAAATGTGGATACCCCCTTGTCCAGCTGAAAGCCCGAATTTCCCAAGAAAGCCGGGTACCTACTGACTCTCCTTGACAGTGGGCTTTGAAGCTCAGGGTCCTTAGGGCATGCGACAAACATTTGTGAAATGACTGCGTTTACATGTGTGTGAGTGAACCCTTCACCATAGACGTGCAGTCTCACGGGCCGGCCGGCCCAGGATTCATCTCCGCCCTGTGAATCCAGCTCTCCCACAGGTGACTGGCCACACCAAGGCCCCTGCCCTGGTAATGCCGGCCTCTTCTCAGTTCCAAGTTCTGCATCCGAATCATCAATCACTTGATACATAAACACAAGGGTGAAAAAAAAAGACTGGAGAAATGGCTCAGTGGTTAAGAGTGTTATCAGTGTTCTTCCAAAGGTCCTGAGTTCAATTCCCAGCAACCACATTGTGGCTTACAACCATCTGTAAAGAGGTCTGGCGCCCTCTTCTGGCCTTCAGGCATACCGACAGAATATTGTATACATAATAAAATAAATAAATAAATATTTTTAAAAAAAAGGAAAATTAAGACTGAAGATTTTTTTGGTTTTTGTTTGTTTTGATTTTTCTCTGTGTAACAGTCATGGCTGTCCTGGAACTTGCTTTGTAGACCAGGCTAGCCTGAAACTCACAGAGATCTGCCTTCCTCCACCTCCCAAGTGCTGGAATTAAAGGCATGCACCACCACTGCCCGCCAAGACTGAAGTTTAAAAAAAAATGGGTGCTGGAGTGTCTTTGGGTGGTGCTTCCCACAGTGTAGTAACTGAAATACAGTGGCCCACACACAGTGTTGGAAGTTTATAATGGTCCTGGGCATGGCAGCGCATGCCTTCAGTCCCAGAAGGTGGGAGGCAGGGGCAGGTGAATCCCAGTGTGAGGCCAGCGTGGTCTACAAAGTGAGTTCCAGGACAGCCAGTGCTACACAGAGAAACCCTGTCTCAAAACACCCAAAACAAACAAAACAATTTTTAATGGAAATAAATGTGGTGTGTCTCCAGAGATTTCCCTCGTGTTTGCCTTCATGACCCATAGTCCTTTTTCTGGAAATGTAGTCTAAAGAAAAGGTCAGAAGTGTTTTTGCCTTCCGGATGAAATACCCATGATAAGAAAGGACTGGAAACGCTCTTCATTGTGGGCATAGTTTGTTCTTCCCATTGGCATTTAGATAGATATTAAAAGTAAAATTTAAGAAAACCACACAAAAATTAGCTACTTTGAGTTGAAAACAATATTGGGGAACAAAATTTTATTTTAGTTCATGACAGATGTTAGAAAATTGGGTTGTCACCAGGCGGCCCTGTTTAGGTACTGAGGAGTTCCATCTGGACGGGTGAGTGTGTGCTTTCCAGGGGCGGACTGTCCCGGAAGAGATCACAGGCCCCCCTCCCCCAGCTCCTTCTGCAGGGCTGTCTTTCTTACACCCGACCCCCCCTCCCCCAAGAGCCTGCGTTATCTGCTAGGTCCTCTGCTCAGGAACAGTTTTCTGCTCCTACACTAAGGCTACCCACCCAGAGAGGTGAGTGCCTGCCTACTGGGCAGGCCTCAAGGACCCCCCGCCCCCCGAAAGGGAGCACGCGCACCTTCAGCTTTTGCAGCAGGGTGTCCTGTGTTCTACTCGTCCCCTCCCTGCCCCCCAAGTTCTCCCTTTTGTCCGTGGGTCATTGGACTACCAAGAGTCTATGTTTCGGTGCTGAGAAGTTCCATCTGAACTGGACGGTTCCTGCTTCTACACTGAAGAGTTACAACCAGAGAGTCAGTCACAGCAAAGACTGGACCAAGACACCAGGCCTCTCCTGGCTCCATTTGAAGGAAGAGATGGGAAGGCACCAAGGCAAGAATTCCTCCAACAACCTGAAAGGCAACATGACATCACCAGAATCCAGAGATCCCAAAATAAGAAGAATTGTACACCCTACTCTAGAAGAATTAGAAGAAATCGACTCAAAAGTGAATTATATGAAAATAATAGAAGACCTTAAACAGGAGGTGAAAAACTGCCATAAACAATTAGAGATCACAAACAAAAAGGTAGAGGAAATGAATAAAGCGCTCAAAGATACCCAAGAAAACCAAGAGAAACAAAAAAAAAGCAATCAAACAGGTAAGGGAAGTGGTTCAAGACATGAAGAATGACATGGAAGTAATGAAGAAAACGCAAACCGAGGGAAGGATAGAGATGGAAAATCTGTGTAAATGAACAGGAAATACAGAGACAAGTATTACCAACAGATTACAAGAGATAGAAGAAAGAATTTCAGGGGCTGGAGAGATGGCTCAGTGGTTAAGAGCACTGGCTGCTCTTCCAGAGGTTCTGAGTTTAATTCCCAGCAACCACATGGTGGCTCACAACCATCTGTAATGAGATATGGCGCCCTCTTCTGGCATGCAGGTATACATGGAGGCAGAATGTTGTATACATAATAAATAAATCTTTAAAAAAAAAGAAGAAAGAATTTCAGACACTGAAGATACCATAGAGAAAATAAACACACTGATCAAAGAAAACAGCAAAGCCAACAAATTCTCATCACAAAACTCAGGAAATCTGGGACACAATAAAAGGACCAAACCTAAGAATAATTGGGATAGAAGAAGGAGAAGAAGTACAGCTCAACGGTCCAGAAAATATATTTAATAAAATTATAGAAGAAAACTTTCCCAACCTAAAGAAAGATATTCCTTTGAAGGTTCAAGAAGCATAAAGAACACTGAATAGACTGGACCAAAAAAAAAAAAAAAAAACATCTCCTCGCCATATAATAATCAAAACACAAAACATACAGAATAAAGAAAGAATATTAAGAGCTGCAAAGGAAAAAAGCCAATTTACTTATAAAGGTAAATCTATCAGACTTACACCTGATTTCTCTATGGAAACAATGAAAGCCAGAAGGTTCTGGATAGATGTACTGCAGAAACTAAGAGACCATGGATGCAAGCCCAGACTACTATACCCAGCCAAGCTTTCGTTCACTATAAATGGAGAAAACTAAATTTTCCAGGATAAAAACAAATTTAAACAATACGTAGCCACAAATCCAGCCTTACAGAAAGTAATAGAAGGAAAATCACAAACCAAGGAGTCCAACAATGACCACAATAACTCAAACATCTAGAGACCCTTCACCAGCACAACTCAAAGAAAGGAAACACACAAACTACTACGAAAAAGGTGACCGGAATTAATACCACTGGTCATTAATATCACTTAATGTCAATGGACCCAACTCACCTATAAAAAGGCACAGGCTAAGAGATTGGATGCGAAAACAGGATCCAACATTCTGCCGTTTACAAGAAACACACCTTAATCACAAAGACAGGCACCTACTCAGAGTAAAGGGATGGGAAAAGGCTTATCAAGCAAATGGACCTAAGAAACAAGCAGGTGTGGCCATACTAATTTCTAACAAAGTTGACTTCAAACTCAAATCAATCAGAAGAGATGGAGAGGGACATTTTATACTCATAACAGGAACAATTAATCAGGATGAAGTCTCAATCCTGAATATCTATGCCCCTAATATAAAAGCACCCACGTACGTAAAAGAAACATTACTAAAACTCAAGGCTGCCATCAAACCGCACACACTAATAGTAGGAGACTTCAACACTCCTTTCTCACCAATGGACAGGTCAATCAGACAGAAACCTAACAGAGAAATTAGAGAATTAATGGAGGTAATGAATCAAATGGACTTAACAGACATCTATAGAACATTCCACCCAAATAGGAAAGAATATACGTTCTTCTCTGCAGCTCATGGAACCTTCTCGAAAATTGACCACATACTGGGTAACAAAGGAAACTTCCACAGTTACAAAAAAATATTCATAACCTCCTGTGTCTTATCAGATCACCATGGATTAAAGTTAGAATTCAACAACAATGCTACCCCCTGAAAGCCTACAAACTCATGGAAACTGAACAGTCAACTACTGAACCACACCTGGATCAAGGAAGAAATAAAGAAAGAAATTAAAGTCTTCCTCGAATTCAATGAAAATAAAGAAACAACCTACTGAAACTTATGGGACACTATGAAAGCAGTCCTGAGAGGAAAGTTCATAGCACTAAGTGCCCACTTAAAGAAAACAGAGAAAGCACACATTGGAGACTTAACAGTCCACCTGAAAGCTCTAGAAAAAAAAAGAAGCAGACTCATCTAGGAGGAGTAGAAGACTGGAAATAATCAAACTGAGGGCTGAAATCAACAAAATAGAAACACAGAAAACAATCCAAAGAATCAATGAAACAAAAAGCTGGTTCCTGGAGAAAATCAACAAGATTGATAAACCCCTATCCAAACTAATCAAACGGCAGAGAGAGAATATGCAAATTAATAAGATCAGAAATGAAAAGGGGGACATAACCACAGACACAGAGGAAATTCAGAGAATCGTTAGATCTTATTACAAAAGCCTGTATGCCACAAAACTGGAAAATGTAAAAAAAATGGACACTTTTTTAGATAAATACCATATACCAAAGTTAAACCAGGACCAGGTGAACTACCTAAATAGACCTGTTAGTCGCGAAGAATTAGAAGCTGTTATCAAAAACCTCCCTACCAAAAAAAGCCCAGGACCAGATGGTTTCAATGCGGAATTCTACCAGAACTTCCAAGAAGACCTAATACCTATACTCCTTAATGTATTTCACAATATAGAAACAGAAGAGGCATTGCCAAATTCCTTTTATGAAGCTACAGTCACTCTGATACCAAAACCGCACAAAGACTCAACCAAGAAAGAGAATTACAGGCCAATCTCACTCATGAATATCGATGCAAAAATCTAAATATAATAAAAGCAATATACAGCAAGCCGACAGCTAACATCAAATTAAACAGAGAGAAACTCAAAGCCATCCCACTAAACTCAGGAACACGACAAGGCTGTCCACTCTCGCCATACCTCTTCAATATAGTGCTTGAAGTTCTAGCAATAGCAATAAGACAACATAAGGGGATCAAGGGGATTCGAATTGGAAAGGAAGAAGTGAAACTTTCGTTATTTGCAGATGATATGATAGTCTACATAAGCGACCCCCAAAACTCCACCAAAGAACTTTTACAGCTGATAAACAGCTTTAGTAATGTGGCAGGATACAAGATCAACTCCAAAAAATCAGTCACCCTCTTATACACAAAGGATATGGAAGCAGGGAGGGAAATCAGAGAAGCTTCACCTTTCACGATAGCCACAAACAGCATAAAATATCTTGGGGTAACTCTAACCAAGGAAGTAAAAGATCTATTTGACAAGAACATTAAGGCATTGAAGAAAAAATTGAAGAGGATACCAGAAAGTGGAAAGATCTCCCTTGCTCTTGGATTGGGAGGATCAACATAGTAAAAATGGCAATTCTACAAAAGGCAATTTATAGATTCAATGCAATCCTCATCAAGGTCGCATCAAAATTCTTCACAGATCTTGAGAGGACAATAATCAACTTTATATGGAAAAACAAAAAACACAGGATAACCAAAACAATCCTATACAATAAAGGATCTTCTGGAGGCATTACCATCCCTGACTTCAAACTCTATTACAGAGCTACAGTATTGAAAACAGTGTGGTACTGGCATAAAAACAGAGAAGTCGACCAATGGAATCATATAGAAGACCTGGATTTTAACCCACAAACCTATGAACACCTCATTTTCGATAAAGGAGCTAAAAGTATACAATGAAAGAAAGAAAGCATCTTTAACAAAGGGTACTGGCACAACTGGATGTCAACCTGTAGAAGAATGAAAATAGACACATATCTATCACCGTGCACTAAACTCAAGTCCAAATGGATTAAAGACCTCAATATCAGTCCAAACACACTGAACCTGATAGAAGAGAAAGTGGGAAGTACCCTACAACAGATGGGCACAGGAGATCGCTTCCTAGGTATAATCCCAGCAGCACAGACATTAAGGGCAACATTGAATAAATGGGACCTACTAAAACTGAGAAGCTTCTGTAAAGCAAAGGACACTGTCACTAAGACAAAAAGGCAACCTACTGACTGGGAGAAGATCTTCACCAACCCCGCAACAGACAAAGGTCTGATCTCCAAAATATATAGAGAACTCAAGAAACTAGACTTCAAAATGCTAATTAACCCAATTAAAAAATGGGGCACTGAACTGAACAGAGAATTCTCAACAGAAGAAGGTCAAATGGCTAAAAGACACTTAAGGTCATGCTCAACCTCCTCAGCAATCAGGGAAATGCAAATCAAAACAACTTTGAGATACCATCTTACACCTGTCAGAATGGCTAAAATCAAAAACAGCAATGATAGCCTTTGCTGGAGAGGTTGTGGAGAAAGGGGTACCCTCATCCATTGCTGATGGGAATGCAATCTTGTGCAACCACTTTGGAAATCAGTGTTTCGGTTTCTCAGGAAATTCGGGATCAGCCTACCCCTGGACCCAGCCATACCACTCTTGGGAATATATCCAAGAGATGCCCGATCATATGACAAAAGCATTTGTTCAACTATGTTCATAGCAGTATTATTTGTAATAGCCAGATCTTGGAAACAACCTAGATGTCCTTCAATGGAAGAATGGATGAAGAAAGTGTGGAATATATACACAGTAGAGTACTACGCTGCGGTATAAAACAATGGCTTCTCGAACTTTGCATGCAAATGGATGGAAATAGAAAACACTATCCTGAGTGAGGTATCCCAGACCCAAAAAGATGAACATGGGATGTACTCACTCATAATTGGTTTCTAGCCATAAATAAGGGTCACGGAATCTACAATTGGTGAACCTAAAGAAGCTAAATAAGAAGGTGAACTCAAGGAAAAACATATAGTTATCCTCTTGCCTATGGGAAGTAGACAAAATTGCCGGGGAGGAAAGTGGGATCTTGGGGGTGGGGTCGGTTGGGGGTAAGGGGAGATGGGGAGAGAAAAGTGAGAAGGGGAGGATGGGGGGAACTTGGGGAAACAGTATGATTGGGATAAAGGAAGGCTGGATGGGGAGCACGGAAGCACAATTCTTAGTTAAGAAAGCCACCTTAGTGCTGGCAAGAGACCTGAACCTAGAGCGGCTCCCAGGAGCCCAAGGCGATGTCCCCAGTTATTTTCTTTGGCAGATGAGGATAGGGAACCTGAAACGACTCTATCCTATAGCAATACTGACAAATATCTTGCATATCACCATAGAACTTTCATCTGGTGATGGATTGAGATAGAGACAGAGACCCACACTGGAGCACTGAACTGAGCCCCCAAGGTCCCAATGAGGAGCGGAAGAAGGGAGAAGATGAACAAGGAAGTCAGGACCACGAGGGGTGCACCCACCCACTGAGACAGTGGGGCTGATCTATTGGGAGCTCACCAAGGCCAGCTGGACTATGACTGAAGGAGCATGGGATAAAACCGGACTCTCTGAACATGGCGAACAATGAGGGCTGACGAGAAGCCAAGGACAATGGCACGGGGTTTTGATCCTACTTCATGTTCTGGCTTTGTGGGAACCTAGCCAGTTTGGATGTTCATCTTCCTAGACATGGACGGAGGGGGGAGGATCTTGGACTTTCCACAGGGCAGGGAACCCTGACTGCTCTTTGGACTGGAGAGGGAGGGGGAGAGGAGTGGGGGGAGAGGAAGAAGGGTGGGAGGAGGGGGAGGGAAATGGGATGCTGGGAGGAGGGGGAAACTTTTTTTTTCCTTTTCTCAATTAAAAAAAAAAGAAAGAAAAAAAAAGAAAATTGGGTTGTGACTGGTGGAATATGGAGTGTTTGCCTAGCATACATAGCCCTGGGTATGATCCCAGCCTAACAGGGTAACAGTTCATATGTACAGAGAAATGGCTCGGTTCTGAGAGTCAGATTATTTTGGTTTCTGTTGTTGCTGTTGCTTTTGAGTTTTTGAGACAGATTTACAAAATCAGGGCTGCAAAAATGGCTCAGCAGATAAGAGTCCTTGTTATTCTTTTGGAGGATCTGGGTTGAGTTCCCAACACCAACAAAGTTAGTGGTCACAACCCTCTGCAGTTTCAGATCCAGGTGATTCTAATGCCCTCTTCTGGTATCTACAGATACTCTACTTGTATATACACATGCAGGCAAAACTCACACAAAACTAAATATTAAAAAATAGTTTTTAAAAGTATTTTTAAAACCCAATCTTAGTCCTGTGTGGTGGTATATACCTGTAGTCCCAACACTCAGGGTAAACCAAGAGAATCTCATTGAGTTTGATGACAGCCTGCTCTCTATAGCAAGTTGTAGATTAGCCTATGCCACCGTGTGTGATCTTGTATCTAAACAATCAAAGAAGTAGTCAGACGGCCACTATGACATTTAAAAGATGAAGATAATTTGAGATAGCCTAACTATCTTGATACCATCATTAAAATTATAGTTCTGTTGGGTGTGGTAGTGTACCCTTTAATCCCAGCACTCCCCGGGGAGGCAGAAGCAGGTGGTTCTCTATGAGTTGAAGGCTAGCAGGGTCTACATAGCAAGTGTGAGGCCAGTCAGAGGTACATAGTGTGACCCTGTCTCAAAATGAATAAAATAAACTGTTTAAAATTATGATTGTCATGAATAAAACAGTATCAGTTTAGGAGAAGACATTTAATGGCATGAGGAAATGTTTATCAGTGTGTGTCCTTTAAGATACAAGGTAGGGATTGAGATACAGTTGAGTGTCCGCATAGTGTAGACAAGGCCCTACTGTCTGTCCTTGGTGTCACAAAGCAAACAAACAAACCTAGACGTGGTGTTAGATTAGTAATAGGCTAGGTAATAAGAGTTACATAGACAAATCTATCCAGTTTAGCAGTTCAGTAACGGGAAAAGAGAAAAAACATTCATGGAATTGCACTGCCAGAGCAATGATTAGCATCTGAGGGCACACATCATGTGCAGTCTTCTACAGACGTAATTTATGCTAGAAAAACTTCTAGAACTCAACAGTATTCTAATTCAGATAACCCATAAGCTGGCAGGATAGCTCAGCAGGGAAAGGCCCTTGCTGTACACACCAAAGAATTGAGATTGATCCCCAGCACCCTTGTAAAAGCAGAAGTAGAGAACACAGCTGCCCTCAGAGACCCTGCCACACTCACTGATTATAAAGGGAGGGGGAATAAGACAGACTAGTAGAGCCGTGGCATGGGTCAGCAGGAAGAGAGGCTTGCCTTTGCCAAGCCTGACGAGGGGAGTTCCACCCAAGAGCCCACGGTAGAGGGAAAGAAATGGGACCAGCGGGTTGTCCTCCGATCTCACATACACAGACGAAAATAAATAGTCATTTTTTTGATCCTAGTAATTATCCAGGTGTGATGGCACGTGCCTTTAGTCTCAGCACTTGGGAGGCAGAGGTAGCCAGATCTCATGTTCAAGGCCAAGGCCAGGTTGGTCAACATAGCAAGTTCTAGAACAACCAGGGTTGCATAGAAAGACCCTGTATCTAAATAAATAAAATAATAAAATAAAGTCCTAGTAGGCACATGTAAACACACTTACACGTAAATGGCATCGATGGTGGATATGGACATATTCTGTCTCCATCACTCTTCCCCAAGCCATGCACACTAACAGCTATGGACACGCCACCCGTGTCAGAATGCAGGCTGTGTGTGGCTTTGTGGAGAGGACTGGATGCTCGTGCATTGCGAACACACGGGTCCTGGGAGCTAACTCCTGCGGACACTGAGGGACCCCATTTGTATCATGGTCCTGTGCTGATTCCAAGGCTCGGAAGCTGAAAGTGTGCAGGGTCCCAAGCTAGTTGTTACATTCTGGGTAAAGATGGGCAGGTGGCCTTCCGGGTGCACCATGTCTCTTCTCCTGAAGAAGGGTCTGGATGCCACGTGAGGGCTTGGAGGATGCCTTACGACGTCTCTAGGTGAACTTGTTCCTAGGAACACTGGAGGATGTCCCATTTATCCACCATGTACTCCTTCCCCTCCCATTTTGACTGGAATTGGAAGCTTGCACATGCTAGGCAGGGGCTCTACCTCTGAGTCACATCCCTAGTCCCTCACTGGGGGCTGTCTGTGACTGAGCCACGCTCCCTAGCTCCTGGTATTTTCTGTGTTAGTTCAAGAATAGATACAGAATCCACAGCACACCACACTTGTGAGAGTCTTCCTTTGTGTGTACAGAAAAGTTAGTTAGGGGTAGACTATTCTGTCAATGGGCAGGAACTTCGTTGCAGGGGTCAGGAAGACAGGTCCACGCCCCCACCTCTCATGCTCAGTCACATGCTTGTAAAACAGCACACTGTCGCAGGAGTGGGGGGGGGGCAGTGGGAAAGTATTTGACTCAAACACAAAGCCTTCGGGAAGCTCACAGTTTAGAATGAGGGTGCAGGGGCAGGAGAGGGAAACATGAAGGCACAGGAAGAATGGATCTAGTAAACCCCACAGGTTCCAGGACTTGAAGAGACTGGAGGGTTCCTGCCCTAGTGATGGAGTATGATTGATTTTAAGAAGGTGAACAGCAAGGAGCAAGGCCTTGTGATTTGGGGCTGCTTTGTTCTCTGCATTTATGTATGGAACATGCATAGATGCTGGTGTTGCTTGTGTCTGTGCGAGAAGCTTCTGAATTGTGTTAGCTTGTGCCAAGTTTCCAACTAGTTCTGAGCAGCTCAGGTGGGGAAATGAGTTTGGGCTTGAAAAGCCACAAGGAAAAGATTGATTCCAAACGGCACGTCCTGCAGCACTCTGAGAACTAGAGAAGTCTTCCGTATGGTCCGCAAGGCCCGGAGGGATCTTTTCATCACCTTCCATGCTCACATTCTCCACTTTCCTCTTTACTTAGGCCTTCCCATGAGCCCCTGCTTGGCCTGTGAGCAAGCCCCACACAGTTCTGCCTCAGGGCCTTTGCATGCTGCTCTGGAGGGATGGAAAGCCCTTCATTCAAATGCCTGTGTGATTTAGGCATCACCTTCAGGTTCCTGCTTGGCAGTCACCTCCACAGTGGCCTTCTCTGAGATTCACTTAATGCATAACTGGCTCCCAATACATCCTGTCAAGCCTTTGTAAAGGCTAAATTGAGTGCTGTCTGAAATTGATATATTCAAGTGTAATCCCAAGTACCTTCAGACGAGGCTGCATTTGGAGAAAGGGCCTTTTAAATAGGTAACCCACGAGCTGGGGATGTAGCTCCATTTGGTGTGGTGCTTGCCTGGCATAGGCAAGGCATGCTCAACTCCCAGCCCTGCATACACAGGGCATGCTCAACCCCCAGCCCTGCATACACAAGGCATGCTCAACCCCCACCCTGCATACGCAAGGCATGCTCAACCCCCAGCCCTGCATACACAAGGCATGCTCAACCCCCAGCCCTGCATACACAAGGCATGCTCAGCCCTCAGCCCTGCATACGCAGGGCATGCTCAACCCCCACCCTGCATATACAGGGCATGCACAGCCCCCAGCCCTGCATATACAAGGCATGCACAACCCCCAGCCCTGCATACACAGGGCATGCTCAACCCCCAGGCCTGCATAAAGCCAGCGGAAGAATCTCACATCTGTAATCCCAGGAGGATCCCTGCAGGCTGGAGGTCAGCCCAGGCATCAGAAGGAGAGTGTCTCAAACAACAGCCTCCCCTGCCCACTGATGCTCTGTGCTCTTGGCACGGTATAAGGGCCAGTCGCTTTGACAAAGGCCAGGGCATACAGTGGCCCTTGTGGATGGAGAAAGCTCTTCATCCCCACAGCGAATCTGTCCTGAACACACACTTACGATTTTCCTTGTCCTTATTCCCAAACAACAGCATGTCGGCCACACTCACAGCATCCCCACTGTGTCCCAGGTCTCCTAGAGAGACTGGAGTCTGTAGGACTGTGTTCTCCACTCTGTAAATCTATGCCTTTTCCCTAAGGGGACCTAGCCTCTGTAGGACTTGGGGTCTCTGTCAGTCCTGGGTGACAGTGGACAGCTGGCCTTGCTGACAGCAGCCCAAGGTACACCCTGTCCCTGCTGATTCTCTCCATCGTACTCTTCTGCTCCTGCCTTATTCTGTCCCTGTCCGTCCCTCTCTCCCTGGGATGTCTTCTCTGCATGGGAAGCGGCTTCTCTGTGTACCTACAGCATAGAGGCCACATCCCCAGTACCCAGCCCAGAGCTAGTTACACACTCAGTGTTTGTTGAATGAGGAAATGAGAGACCACACATATGTTAAGCCCCGGTTCCTCTGGTTTTGAGACCCCCGCTACTCATGGGTGTGGCAGTAGAGTTTATTGCCTTCCCTCCCCGAACAGCGGCTGAAAAGAAGACACGTGTTTTCACACTGAGCCTTTCCGTGCAGTCCAGATGCCCATCAAGCTCTCCATTCCCCTGCCTCAGCCTCCTGAGTGCTAGGCTTGCACGTGTGAGCCACCTTGCTCCTGTCCTCCTCAGTCTTAAAGCGCTGTGCTCATCAGAGTGGCTGGGATGTTTCAGCCCATGTAATGGTGACTTGAACAGGCTGACCTCTGGCCTCCACACACATATGCATACATGTCCATGTGCGATGTGCACTGCATGAACATGAACACAGGCGACACATTAAAAAAATGAGATGAAAAACCTAACCGTTGGTCCCCCTGCGCTCTCTACACCCCAAAAGGAAACAGATGGAGACCAGACGTCTAGCCCAGCACATTTGAGCTTGAACTTGCCATCAGGGGTCTGGAGTTCATAGAACTCAGAGAGTAGGGGCTCTAGAGGGTCCATTCCGCAGAAGGAAACATCTAGATGCGAGAAAACGCCTCTACCCCAACCCACCCCAGTCTGGCTGGCATCTGGAACCAGGTGGTCCAAGTGCTCAGCATCAGCCACACCCTTGTGCCCTTTCAACCCATGGCCTGTGTTGCCCGGCAACTGCTAGAAGTGTCTTTCCTGTCCCCTAGTTGCCAAGGGAATACTCAATCCTGGCAGCCAGGCCCGGGGTGCTGAACTTCCGGGTGCAGGGTGGGGTGGCCTCTGCTGCCCACACCTGCTCTCGTGGCCCTGGCTTCCTTGTAGCTTCTCTCACTCTGCTCTCCCCGTCTTCCTTCTCCCTCCAGTTTCCTCTCCTGGGATTTCTGAGTGAGGTCCATGGATGCCGAAGGCCTCCCGGGGCTCTGACCCCATGCTTCCTCCACTCAGTCATGAGGTCCTGCACCACCCAAGCTGCCGAGGCGCGGACTGCACTCTGGCAGGCTCACACAGGCCCCTGCACGTCTCGTGGTCACAACAGATGAGCGGCAGCCTCAACGGGCCAACTCTGAAACGGCGTGGTGGCGTGGTGGACCACCGGGATGTCATCTTGGCCCACCAAGCACACAAAATGCATAGCACCCCTCAGGCCAGAAGGAAAGAGTGGGAGTAAGTATGTGGGGGTCGGGGTGTTCGTGGGCTCGTAGGCCAGGCGGGGCTGGCAAGCTTCGGGGTGCTCAATGTGCTGATAAGCTATGCGGTTACTGGCCTGTGGGTTGCCTTGAATTCTCTGAGCCGGCTTTGTGAAGGATGCAGGTCTCCTGCAAGCAGTGCAGCCAGAAAGGGCTGGCAGAGGGGACAGATGCTTCTGCTGGGGATGTGGTGGGGAAAGGCTGAAAAATGTTGCCTTCTAGAAGCAACCCCAGAATCCCCATCGGCTCTCACTGCAGTTTCCAGAGCAAGGGATAGACCTTTGCGCTGAAGGCAGAGTGGGAGGCCAGCTTGGGTTGGGAGAGTGTGGTACTTTCCTGACTTGGTTTGTTGTCCCCAAGTGGGCCTGGGGGGGGAGGTTAGGGGGTTGGGGGGGGGGAGAGCAACTACCAGGTGCTTGGGACTGAAAATCTCTTCCCAGGTTCCTTCAGTGGTTGTGGAAACCAGCCGCGATGAGATGCTCCTTTGCCGTTGCTTTTCTAGGCGGATTGCTAAGGCTTACTAAAAACGTTTTTCCCCCAAAGGGGCAAAGCCGGGGAGGGTTCCCGGGATGACAATGATGGCTGTGATTTGAGCACCAATAACAGCACAAGCAGCTGATGCTGGTGGGACAGAAACCATCAGCTCAAGTCTTAAGGGGTCCCTCCATCTCCACACACTGCCTGTCTCAGAGAGGCTCAGTGTGGGGACAGCCTGCTTCTCTGCAGCTGTCTCTGTTTTCTTCTGTTGCTGGAGGAGGCTGGGGTGCTGGGTGAAGTCAGTGGGTGCTGGTGCGCATGTGCAAATACAAGGGCCTGACCACGTGTGGCAACTGGTTTGAAGTATATCTTCTGGGGAGTGGCTGCTGCATGGGACCTCTCAGGTGGTCCTAGAGATTATGGCGACACCTGGTGGCACATTTGAGCATCTACAGGCAGCAACTATCCGACCGTGGTCTACCCATGCTCCCCAGTTGTCCCATCCTTATATCATCCCATGCACCCCTGATTTCCCCTCCCTCCTCCACTCACACACCCATGTCCAACCCATGCACTCTTCAGCCCATCTGTCAACCCATCCATCATCCATCCATCTATCCATCCATCCATCCATCCATCATCAATCATCTTGAGTATTCCTGCACACTTGATGCAAGGAAACTTTTTTTAGGGACAGAAAAGTGCTTTTTTGTGTGCATATGGAGAGGGGCGGGCCATGGCACGCAGGTGGAGGTCAGGTGACTCCTTGCTGGAGTGGTTCTCTTCTTCCACTGTATGGCTTCTGGGAATTGAACTGAGGTTGTCAGCTTTAGAAGCAAGTGCCTTAACCTGTTGAGCCATTGTTTCCGTGCAAGGAACATGGTTTAAAGAACTGGAAAACACTGTGGTCCCAGGAAAAGGATGTGTGCAATAATGAGACTGAATACTCACTTAGCCGCCGTGAGCTTGACCCAGGGCTCAGCTCTTTTGGCCTTCCTGTGCAGGCTCGGCCCTGGCCTAGGCTGTTTTCAACTTATCCCCAATGTGAGCCCTTTCTGTTGGCCACAGTATAGCTGGTAGACTTTATTGATCCCTGGTCCCTGATCTACTGTGGGATCTGAGCCAAGTCCCTAGTCTCTCACTGGGGGATTCTAGGCAGGGTCTCTACCACTGAGCCACACCCCCAACCCTTCACTGGGGGATTCTAGGCAGGGTCTCTACCACTGAACCACACCCCCAGCCCTTCACTGGGGGATTCTAGTTAGGTGTTCTTCTGCTATGCTTTCTGTCCTTATCATGAAAACAATTTTTGGACAAACCCCTGTCATATTTACTTTTACTTATTTAAACATATGTTATGCTAAACTTAGCATGTGCATTGTAATATACATAAAAATAAAATTGGAAATGAGGACATCAATAAAATACATAACATTTTGAAATAACCTATTTTTTTTTTTTGGGTTTTTCGAGACAGGGTTTCTCTGTGGCTTTGGAGCCTGTCCTGGAACTAGCTCTGTAGACCAGGTTGGTCTCGAACTCACAGAGATCCGCCTGCCTCTGCCTCCTGAGTGCTGGGATTAAAGGCGTGCGCCACCATCGCCCGAAATAACCTATTTTGAAGACATTTTGTTTGCTTTTTTTGAGACAGAGTCTCTTTATGTAGCCCTGGCTGGCCTGGAACCTGCTAGGTAGACCAGGCTGGCCTCCAACTCACAGACCACCACTTGTATCTGCTTCCAGAGTGCTGAGTTATGACTGGAGGCAGATATTGATGTATAACACAGGCTGGCATCACACTTGTGACCCTCCAGTCTTGGCCAAACCTCAAGGACTCCAAGCCTTCCTGTGAGGGTTAATGTTAACTTCCAACTTGACAGAATCTGGAGACATCAGAGAAAGACCTCCGGGTGGTTATGCTGGTTTTGTGGATTGAAACATAAGATCTGCCCTCAGCAGATGGTACTTTCTCGACTCTTCATTGGTCCCCAAACTGTATAAAATGGAGAAAACAGATTGAGTGCCAGTTCACACATCAGTTTATCCCTCTCTACTCTTCACTGGGACACAGTGTGAACGGCTGCCTTAGCCATCTCTCTCTGCCCTTCACTGAGCACAGTGTGAACCACGGCCTTAGCCATCTCTCTCTGCCCTTCACTGGGACACAGTGTGAACCACGGCCTTAGCCATCTCTCTCTGCCCTTCACTGGGACACAGTGTGAACCACGGCCTTAGCCATCTCTCTCTGCCCTTCACTGGGACACAGTGTGAACCACGGCCTTAGCCATCTCTCTCTGCCCTTCACTGGGACACAGTGTGAACCACGGCCTTAGCCATCTCTCTCTGCCCTTCACTGGGCACAGTGTGAACGGCTGCCTTAGCCATCTCTCTCTGCCCTTCACTGGGCACAGTGTGAACGGCTGCCTTAGCCATCTCTCTCTGCCCTTCACTGGGCACAGTGTGAGCATCTGCCTTAGCCATCTCTCTCTGCCCTTCACTGGGCACAGTGTGAGCATCTGTCTTAGGCTCCACTGTGGCAGTGATGGGCTGCCCTTATGAACAGGGAGCTGAGACCCACCTTCCCCGCTGATGTCTCCGCAGAGCATTATGGCACTGGAACAAGACACGGGTTCTAAGTCCATCCCCCTGCCTTGGGGTTTGCTTTCCCCTAGGACACCGCTCTGTGTAAGTTTTCGCTCTGCACATGTTCGAGTAGAAGTCACCCAAACCCCACAAGTCCATGATCACATTCTATGGTTGCCAGGATTTCCGCGTTTGTGTGACAAAGCCACTCTTCTCTTTCTTATTTTCTGAGGATCGTAGAGCAGATCTCAGCTCTTAGCTGGCTTTATAAGCCCAGTCTACGTCTCTAAAGCACACGACTTCCCCACCCCACCCCCCGTGCTATCATCACACTGACGGCATCAGTCACGATGCTCACAGCCCTTGTAGCTGGTGGGCCTTCCGCTTTCCTGAATCTTTTTTTTTAAACACTGATCTCTTGGAGCAAGGGGTCTCTGTGTTATGTTTGATTATTGATTCTGCTTTTGCAATGGAGAAGGACACAGAGAACCTAGCTGAGCCAGCGGAGGCTCCAGCACCATCACCATCCACCCCCGGAGTTGCTGTCCTCCTAACTGGAATCAAATCCCTGTCCCTATGTGGCCATTGATGTAGGGGGCTCCTAGTGATGAAGTGTGAGAACGGTCATCTCTGGCTGGATCAGTCTGGGCTATGGAATAGCCATATCAGAACATCCTTACTTGCCTTCTCCTCTCCCTTCTTTTTCTCTCCCCTCCTTTCCCTGTCCTTCCCTCCTATTCTAGCCTTGACCTCCTGATATTCCTGCCTCTGCTTCCCAAGTGCTGGATTACAGGTGTGTGCCACGAGGCTCTTAACCACTGAGCCATCTCTCTCCAGCTGCCCCACCCACTTTTTTCTTAAAGTTACATTGATGGGCTGTGTATGGGAGCGGTAGGGTGCTTGCCTAGCTTCCCCAGCCCCAGGCTCCATCCCCAGTCCCTCAGGAAAGCACAAATACTGACTTGTGCTCTCTAGGGAAGCCTGTGGTGACCGCACTTGCTCTCCCTGCTCATCAAGAAGTGAGGGAAGTGGGAGAGTTACCATAGCCATCAGTTTCGATATATTATGTGGTGGGAATATGTGAAATCCTTTCTTTTAGCCATTTTCAGATGAAATTATTATTATTATTATTATTATTTTTTTCTTTTCTTTTTTTTTTTTTGGTTTTTCTAGACAGGGTTTCTCCGTAGCTTTTGGTTCCTGTCCTGGAACTAGCTCTTGTAGACCAGGCTGGCCTCGAACTCACAGAGATCCGCCTGCCTCTGCCTCCCGAGTGCTGGGATTAAAGGCGTGCGCCACCACTGCCCGGCTCAGATGAAATTATTAACCGGAATTGCAGGCTCACAGCTTCTAAGGTTGCAGCCCATGGTCACCAGCTCCAGGTTCTGGGTTATGTGGGCGAGGATGTCATGGGGGGCTGTGTGGTGGAGCAGAGCATCTCACCGCAAGGCCTGCTGGGAGGAGAGAGGGATACGGATTCTAACCGCTTACTGGGGTCCAGCCCCCTGTGACTCTACTTTCTCCCACTAGGCTCCACCCCTCAAAGGTTCCACTACTTCTGGATAGCACCACAGGCTTCAGCAGAAGGCCTTTGGGGGCGCACCTCAGGTGCAAATCATAACAGGAAGTGGCCCGGGACACTTCAAAAATACACCTCCAGTGACATGCCACCTCCAAGCAGTCCCCAGCAATTTAGTCTGGATTCAGCCTGGATGCATTAACTCATCAGAAGGGTGAGTTCTGCCTTGATCCAGGCCCAACTCAATAGCACCACCTGGGGACCAGGCACTAAGCAATGAGCTTCAAACTCCTGCATCTGGTGACTGTTCTTGCCCCCCCCCCCCCCCGTTTTGTTTTGGTTTGGTTTTTTACGAGCGTTTTGAATGTTTTCTGGACATTCATAGACCCATAAAATTCTGTGTGTGCTCAGGTGCGCATAAGGACGGTCAGGTGTGCGATGTGCGTATAAGTGCGTGCAGGTGTGTGTTGAGCCAGAGGTTAACCTTAGGCGTCCTTCCCTTGGTGCCCAAGCAGGCCAGAAGAGGGCGCCTCTCTTCTGTTAGAGATACGGGCGCAAGGAACGCTCTCAACTAGGAGTGGTCTCTCTGCTTGCTGGTTTAGCCCCAGAGCTGGAATTAACCACACCTGACGTTTTACATGGGTTCTGGGGATAGGAGTCAGGACCTCCAGCTTGCATGACAAGCACCTTACTCCCTGAGCCATCTCCTCTGGCCCCTCCTTAGTGTTTGCCTGTAGTCGGACATGGTGTCCCTACTTCTTGAAACATTTGGAGATAGTTTTGTCTCATAACGCAAGAACTGTCTTTGAAACGGACTGTTTGGCTCCTGTGACTGAAAAATATTTCCTTTAGAGCCTTTTAGGAACGGGGTTTGCTGACTGGTGGGTAGGAACCGCTGGCTTCCAGCTGAAGGTTCTATAGCTAACCACCAGGTGGCGCTGTGGTCCACGAGTTGAGCAGTTGCCGGGCCCCCAAGCCTCAAATCTAGCTCTCCAGTTCGCATCTCCTGGTCTTCTGCTTCCAGCCTTTAGGGGGCAGGGTTCTGAGACACTAATGGCAGCTCCCTCAAGATGCCAATTCTTACCAGATTATAACCGATCCTCACCCAAAAGGCCAGCTCTTTTTAAATGCACAGCGAGTCTGGCAAAAATCTGTTGCAGGAAGATGACCCAGTGGGTAGACGGGCTTTCTGCACAAGTCTGGAGAGCTGTGTTCAATTCCTGGAACCCAGGCAAGTGTTCCGGAAGACACTCAGTTCTACAGAGTTATATTCTGGTCCCCACATGCATGTTGTGGCACAGGTGTGAGAGCGTCCATACACAGTAAGGGCAACTGGAACATTTTATTTTTAATTTTTTTAAAATTATTTATTATGTATACAGTATTCTGCCTGCAGGTAGACAGGCAGGCCAGAAGGGGGCACAAGATCTCATTGAAGATGGTTGTGAGCCACCATATGGTTGCTGGGAATTGAACTCAGGACCTCTGGAAGAGCAGCCAGTGCTCTTAACCTCTGAACCAACTCTCCAGCCCGCAACTGGAATATTTGAAAGATCAATTGGGATTGGGGTTGTGACTTAGTGTCAGGGCTCTTGCCTAGCATGTACAGAGTTCGAATCCTGAACCTACCACTCACTAATCCTGACGGTGGGAGGCCCCTCCCTCTCTATCCCCAGTTTCCTGGCTGTAAAGTGAAGATAGCGACAGCATCCAGCTCTGGGGGGCAAACATTTCCTTTTGTGTGGGGTGTATGCATGTTTGTGTGTGCAGGTGCGTATGCACATGTGTAAGCATGTGTATGGAGGTCAGAGGTCATCACGAGTGTCATTCTTCAGGAACCCTCCACTAGCTTTATTTCTTTAGCGAAGGTCTCTCTTTGTAGCCTTGGCTGTCCTGGAACTCACAGAAATCTTTCTGCTTCTGCCTCTCGAGTGTTGACATTAAAGGTGTGTTCCACCATGCCTGGCTTCCACTCTCGTTTTAAACACGAAGTCTCTCACTGGGTCCTGAGGCTCATCAGTTAGGTTAAGCTGACTGATCAGCAAGTCCAGGGATTTTTCTGACTTTGCTTCCCTCGTGCTAGGGTTACATGGGTGCAAGAAGCCTGGCTTTCTCCGTGGGTTCAGGGATGAAGCTGAGGTCCTCATGCTTGGAAGGCGAACACTTTCTGCACTGTTTCCTCTCCACAACCTGAGGCGGCAGCTTCTCTAACAGAGCAGGCTCACAGGCGATCTGCGTCTGGTCTCTGCACCTCAAGGCGGAAAGGACAACTGGTCTCAGTGCCTCGTCCCCACAAGGAAAAGAAAACAACCCTGACCAAACTGAAACCTGACTTTTAAAAAGGAGCTGCTTGGGAATCAGAACACTTTTTTTTTTTTTAAGGGGAAGGCAGGTTGAACAATTCTAGCCTAGTTGATATTAAAAAGAAATAGGTCTGGTCCCAGGACACTGCTTTTCCAGTGCAGCTGGCTGGCTTGCAGGGCAGAGAGACCCTCTTTTTGTCCTTTGAATACTGGCCTTGGCTTCGAGCCACAGAGGAAGGTCTGCAGAGGCTCTGGAGTGCCTGCCCCGGCTCTGGAGTGCCTGCCCCTCCCTCAGTGCCTGGCAGGCTCTCCATGCTAGCTGCTGGTTCCTCAGTGTCTTATTAGCACATGTCCCTGAAGTCACCCTTCTGATTTTTTTTTTTTCTGAGACAGGGTTTCTCTGTGTCCAGGACTGTCCTGGCTGTCCTGGAACTGGAACTTCGTTTGTAGACCAGGCTGGCCTTGAATTCCTTGAGATCCTCTTGCCTCTCCCTCGCAAGTGCTGGGATTAACAGACATGCGCTACCACCACCCAGCCACCCTTCTGATCTTATAGGACTTTTGATGTAGGATTCAGCTGTGCCTCTGGTTCCAAGTCTCCAACAGCCGCAAGCCATCCCTTTTTCATGGGGCTTGTGAGCTTGAGCTATCCTGTCCCTTCCTGTCTCTTACAGCCAGGTAAGATGCTAAGCTTTCAACACCCTACATTCATGTTTTGAGACAGGGTCTCTGATTGGCCTAGAGCTTGCTAATGGGACAAGGCTGGCTGGCTAGCGAGCCCCAGAGATCTGCCCGTCTTCATACCCCAGTGCTGGAAGTGAAGGGAAAGGTGTCAGTTCAGGACCCTCAAGACTAAGTTCTCAGGTCCTCGTGTTTGCATGGCAAAAACAGGACTTTACCACCTGAGCCATTTCCCCAGCCCCGTCACACTTTCTGGATGGTGACTGTGCACACGAGCAGACCTGTAATTTTGTTTGTTTTGTTTTGGTTGTTGTTTCTGCAGAGACTGACTCTGCAGTGCAGACTGGGTTGGAGTCATGCCCCTCCTGCCTCAGTCTCCCCAGTGTTGGGATGATTCATGTGGCTCACCACTGGCCCCTGCAGGATCTGCTAGTGGCTCTGCCTCTGGCTGTTCTTTCTCCCCTGGGTCAAATCCCACCACTCCATCTGTAGTTCCTCGTGTTTTGTTGTTTTGGGGTTTTGTTTCCTATGGTTTTGGGGATGGAACTAGGGACCTCATGTGTGTCAACCATGCTTTCTACCTCCAGGCAACAGTCAGAATATTCTTTTATTTTTAAAAATAATTTTGTTTCTCTTTTGCTCTGTGTGTGTGTGTGTGTGTGTGTGTGTGTGTGTGTGTGCACCAAGTGTTCAGATGCCTTCAAAGGCTAGAGAAAGGCATTTGATTCCCCTGGAGTTAGAGTTGCAAGCAGTCATGAGCCTGACTGGATACTGGAACCAAAGTCAGGTCCTCTGGGATAGTCTGAGATAGCAACTAACAATGCTCTCAAAAGCTGAGCCATCTCTCTAGCCCAGGCCAGCCCTGAACTTCAAGGCCATCATGCCTGGCCTTAAGTGCTTTTGCCTTCAAGGCCTTTCTGCTTGCTGTTCCCTCTGCCTGCAATGTCTTTCATGTGGTGGTTCTGCCTGTGACTTTAGCCCCAACAAGTCTGAAGCCTTTGGCCTCTGGCATCTTTGGGCACTGAATTCACAAGGCACACTCCAACAGAGACACATATAATTAAAAAAAAAAGAAAGAAACCAGGGACTAGAGAGATAGTTTAGGGGTTGAGTGCATGTTGCTTCTGCAGAAGACTTGGGTTCAGCTTCCAACACCCACATGGTGGCTCACAACCACCTGTAACTTAAGTTCCAGGAGACCTAATGCCCTCTTCTGGCCTCCATGGACACAAAGTATTCATGTGCTGCACAGACTTACATGCAGCCAAAATACTCATACATATAAAATAAATAAATATTTTTAAAAATTTAAAAGTCTTTAAAAAAAGAAATCAGGGGAAAGGCAAAGGGCCAAGAGCTAGAGCTTGGGGAAACTGAGGAACAGACTGCAGTATGCCTTGGGCTCAGGAATGACAGCGTACAATATCAAGTCTTGATCCAAGTTCTCACCAGATTTGTAATCTCAGTGTGCTTGTCATACCCCACTCCTGGTACCAATTCCAGTGACTTCTGCAGCACCTCCCCGGTGCAGTGAGCTAAAGAAAACCCAAGACCACTCAGGGCACTAAAGTTGTTCTGCGGGGTCCCAGACACTCAACTAACCCTGTGACGGCCGGGGCCTGCCAAAATGAGCAAGTCCTTCTGTAAAAATGGCACTGTGTGCCTCATGCCACCTCTAAACTACTCTGCAGACAGCTGTGTTGTATTGTGTGGGGAGTAGTGACATGACAGGGGCTTCTGTATGTTCCGTGGAGATGCAGTGTTCCCTCAAATGTGTTCAGCGCTCAGCTGAGTGAATGGGTGTGTGTAGACTGCGCATGTGTAGACTAATGCTGTCCTAGCCGTGTGACTCAGGATGGGTGCGTGTAGACTGCACATGTGTAGACTAATGCTGTCCTAGCCGTGTGACTCAGGATGGGTGTGTGTAGACTCTGCGCATGTGTAGACTAATGCTGTCCTAGCCGTGTGACTCAGGATGGGTGCGTGTAGACTGCGCATGTGTAGGGCTAATGCTGTCCTAGCCGTGTGACTCAGGATGGGTGCGTATAGACTCTGCACATGTGTAGACTAATGCTGTCCTAGGCGTGTGACTCAGGATGGGTGTGTGTAGACTGCACATGTGTAGACTAATGCTGTCCTAGCCGTGTGACTCAGGATGGGTGTGTGTAGACTCTGCACATGTGTAGGGCTAATGCTGTCCTAGCCGTGTGACTCAGGATGGGTGCGTGTAGACTCTGCGCATGTGTAGACTAATGCTGTCCTAGCCGTGTGACTCAGGATGGGTGCGTGTAGACTCTGCGCATGTGTAGGGCTAATGCTGTCCTAGCCGTGTGACTCAGGATGGGTGCGTGTAGACTCTGCACATGTGTAGGGCTAATGCTGTCATAGCCGTAGGATGGGTGCGTGTAGACTCTGCACATGTGTAGGGCTAATGCTGTCATAGCCGTGTGACTCTAGGCTGGACGGGAGCAATGCTGTTCATAGTCACACGGATGTTCAATGGAAACCGTTTTAACTTGACTTGATAAACAGTAGTGCAGAGTGGAGCCATGCTATGTGGTGTTTTGCTCTGAGCGTGCGCTATCGGGAGAGTCAGAGCTGTTGTCGTGTCCAACATCTCCTGAGTTTCACACTGAAAACCGAGGCACTGAATAAATGAACAACTTCTGCTCTTCCCCCCTCCACTCCCTTTCTTCCTTTCTTCTCTTGTATGTGTACACGTGTGCATGTGTGTGCACATGCATGTGGAGGCCCAGCTTCTGTCCCTCGGGCTCCTTATTTATGAGACAGGGCTTGTCATCGGAGCTTGCCAGGTAGGCTAGGCTGGCTTGCTAGTGAGCCCCAGGAATCTGCCCGTCTCTGCTCCCGGTGCTGGGACTACAAGCAAGTGCTTCCAAGCCCAGCTATTTCTCATGTGGGTGCTGGGCTCTCATTCGGGTCCTCATGCTTGTGTGGTGGGCTCTTCCCCACCACTTTTATTTAAGGCATTTTTATGCTTCCAAGAGGAAGGAAATCCCGTACTTGCTGTTTTGGCTTTGGAGGCAGGCTTGTGTTGTGCAGCCAAGGCCAGCCTCATGTTGTGCCCACGCTTGGGGGGCGAGGTGTCTGGCACCACACCTGGCTGCTGTTGTTTGCCTTTGTTGGTTCTCAGAACTGCAAGAGGTGCAGCTTCAGGCTCAGTGTGAGCAAGGCTCCAGCTAGCCCTCCAACGTCCCTGCATTCTCCTTCCTTATGGACTGTTCTGGACTGGTTTCTCCTGCAGCCCAGTGAGACTGCCTTCTTGGTCACGTCTACTAAGAATGGCGGCATGAACCGACGTTAAGGGTGACCCATCACATCCCTTTCCCCTTCTTTCTTTCTCTCTTTTTTTTTCTTTTTGAAACAAGTTCTCATTCTGTAGCCCAGGACAACCTTAAAGATACTCGCTTAAATCAAACTTGCAGTTATCCTCCTGCCTCAGCTTCCCTAGTGCTTGGATGACAAGCAGAACCACAATGCTCAACTCAAGAATGCTTTCTCTAGAAGACAGACATGCCTTCCCATAGTCCCCAGGAATCCTTTTGAAGCCCACTGATCCACACCTACCCATCCATGGACAAATTGCTGGTAAGTGTAAGCACTGTCTCTCCCTCTCTAACCTGAGTCGGAATTTACACCCCTGCTCCAGTAGCTCCTGGGCGTGTGGCTCTGCAGCTGCAACTTGGTCTCTTGTCCTGAGACATGGAGCATCCTGACCTTTGTACAGTTCTAAGGAGGTAAAAGGAATGATGATCACGGTGTCCAGAGAAGCCTCTCCCACACAGCCATGGACTCCATTGCTCTTTTGGACAACGTCAGGAGGCACTATTTACATCCATGGTGTAGGTGACAGTGTCCTCTGGGGGCTTTTCGGAGTAGCAGGTTTGCTAAATGCCTCCCGAGAGTCAGCGAGAATGTAGCAGCGTATGCCAAGTGTTAAAGCTGCACCATTTCACAAATAAGAAAACGGAAACACAGAGAGGCTTAGTAGTCAGTCTGAGATCACACAAGATGTAGGTCGACTTCAAGTCCTGAGAGCCTGGCCCCAGAGCTTGTGCCCTCGTCTTCTCAGCCGTTAGTCTCTTGCCTCTTGCAGTTGCCCGAACTGCGGCCCAGCTTCCCATATTTTACTTTCTATCTGGAGGCTCTTCAATACAAGTCACTGCTGAGCTAGGGTTGAACACAGGTCTGCCTGAGCCCAACTTGAAGCCTGTTGGTGCTAATGACTTGGCTAGAATGGACACCCAGCCACTATCATGTTCCCTGCAGAAAGTTCTAGTGGCTTGGATTTTAGCACTGTCGGCGGGGTCTCGCTCTCTTCTGGGTCATCCTTGGCTGAGAGAGCAGCTGGTGAGAGTGCGGCCTGCCTTGAAGGAGCAGGGAAAGCAGCGTGAAGTGTAGGAGGCTCAGAGGAGACAGGGCCAGGGCTGGAAGGAGAACTCACCTGATTCCTGGCTTCTCCAACCCTGTCTCTATGAGCCACAACGTGAAGTAGCCAGGATGTGTCGTGGCTTATGGTTTCTCAGGCTCAGTTCTGCTGCTTTGGGTGTGTGGTGAGGGCAGTGGCCGCCAGTCAGGGAGCAGGGAGCCTCAGGCAGCCTAACTCACAGCAGGGTGTGAACACCAGCCAAATAAAGGGCATCTGGTTAGCGCACATTATCCTTTAGGGATAACCCTGTCAATGATGAGTTGGCACCTCCAGCCGATGTGGCCGCACAGGCACACAGCTGCCATCCTACTGCCTTGGATACCGAGACAGGAAGATGACGGTGTCATAGTCCATCTGGGTGACATAGTGAGACCAAGAGCTTGGTGTGGTTTGATGTTCCTGCCTGGATTCCTCAGTTGAGGGGCTGGAGGTGTGGCCCAGGGGCAGATCTTCTATCTAGTATTCATGGGACTCCGCACTGGAGAAGCAAGTTAGCTGGTGCCTCCCCTGATACCAACTTAGACCAGATAAATTTGCCCACTTGTCCTCTCTATTGAGAGATCACCCCTAGGATGATCAAACTTGGCATCTGAGTCCCCTGTAGTTGGTTACCCTAGAGACCTCCTAAGGTGCCCCAGCTGGGTCAGGGAGATGTTCAGCTGTGCAAGGCAGCAGACGGCCTCAGGCACCCATAGTCTGTATAGAGACAGAACTCTGCACCTGAAATACACTATCCAAATGAAGGGGGTGGGGGAAGACAGAGAGGGAGGGAGAGAGAGACAGAGAGAGAGAGAGAGAGAGAGAGAGAGAGAGAGAGAGAGAAAGGAGAGAGACAGACAGAGAGACAGAGAGACAGACAGAGACAGAGGAGAGAGAGAGAGAGAACAAGGCACTAGGCCCAGAAAGATGGGTCTGAGAATTTCCACAGCGATTCATGTGCAGATTTCAGACCCAAGAAAACCCCCAGGGTAATTTGAAGAGACCAGGGCCACAGTACTAATAAGGTGGGGTCCAGTCTAATAGTCAGTTCTCCAGAGAACTCACCCTGTCCCCAGAAACCTAAGCCACTCCTGGGAGACATCGCCCATTTTTGGGCTGGAGTCTCACTGGCAAGTCCTTCCCATGAGCCAGCCTCACCTCTTAAAGGTCACACCACCTCAACCCCACATGCTGGGACCAAGCTCCAGGAAGCAACCGCATGCATAAAGATGGTGGGTCAGGCTTCTAAGGCTTCTGCTGAGTTTCCTCTGGTCATGTGACCATGCTGAACTGCAAAGCCAGCTGAGAAATAGCGTCTGCACCCAGACTTCAAGTGACATGGGCAGCTTCTTGAGTAAAGATGACTGATTTGGGACACACTTGACAACCTCTCTCCGTGAAACACGCCACTCCCAGTGATACCATCATGCTCACAGCCTGTACTCCCCCATTGCTTCCTGGCTTCCCCTGGAGCTGTGCTACCTCCAGCCCTGAAGGTTTGCTGTTCCACACACTGAAACACAGAGAAATGTACCATTTTCTGGCTTTCTCTTTAGATGAGACTTCTCTAGGTCCTGAAAAGGTCCTGGTCCAGTCCTAAGCCTGCCAGACACAAAGACAGGCTTGTCTCTCTCCTAGGAACCTGTTGGGGCTATCAGACAGTTTTCCTGGTAATACTTTCTGGTCTTTTTGCTTTGTTTTTCTTTTGAGGAAGTGTCTCGTGGAGCTCGAACTCACAATCCGCCTGCCTACCTTGGTGAAGGGTTTGTACCACCATGCTCTGTTTAAAGGGTGTGTGTGGGTTCACACTCTGTGTTTGGATACATGCGCATGTGTGTTTGGGTGTCGTCCTCAGTCACACCCAGCCTTGGGTGTTCTTTCCTTTTTCTCATCTGTTTGTGTGACCCCGCGAGGGATGGAGACAGGGTGCCACAGTGCGTGTGTCTTCACCTTCCACCTGGCTTTGGGTAGGGTCTCTGTCCTTTGCTTCAGGGGTGTCAGCCAGAGGTTCTCTGCCTCCACCCCTCATTTCTGTGGGAATTCTGAGATACAGATGTGTGCCACCACATCTGGCTTTTTACACACGTTCCAGGGATCCTAAAGAACCTGAGTTCCCAGCTCTGCCTGCACAGCCAGCCCTTTTGTCTGCAGAGCTGTCTCCCAGTCCCTCCACCTGAGTTTTTGAAACAGGGTCTGTCTTTGAACCTTGAGTTCACTGATTCACTGGCCAGCGAGTACTTGGAATCCTCTTGCCTCTGCCTGCAGCAGGAATGCAGCCAGGTGCATGAGGCCTTGCTAGGCTTTTATGGCTTTACCCACTGAAGCTCTGACTCGGGTTGGCATGTTCCTAAGGCAAGCGCTTCCCTGACTGGGCACTTTCTCAACCTGACACAGTCCGGAGCATTAGAATCTACTTTGAGCGAGCTGGATTTTCTTTTTATTTTTCTTTTATTTAATTAACATTTTTCATTTATTTTATATACCGACCACAGTAGGCAATGGCAGGAGTTCCTGCAGCCCTGGGGTGTGTACATAGCCCGGCAAGCCATGTCCCCGCCCCTTTTGCCTTAGAAGCATTTTTCCCCAGACTCCAGCATCTTGACAGCCAGTTCTCCTCTTCCTCCCCCAACTCAAAAAGGCTTTTTCCATAGCTTTAGGCTCCAAAAGTGCTGAGGCCAAGGCTGCGTCTCAGAGCTGTGCTCCTGTAGTCACTGGAAGAGAGCCTGCAGAGATGTGGCCACCCTCCCGCTCAGGTCAGTCACCCTGCACGCTGGGCCCAGAGCCCAGGGCAGCTCTAAAAGCAGTCCTAAGCCTGTGACATTTCTGTGACTCAAAACACTTTAAATTTGATAAGGTTTGCTTATTTGTTTGTTGTGACAGGGCAAAACTACATAGCCCAGGCTGTTCTTGGCCTTGAGGCCCTCCTGCCAGCCTCCTAGGCATTGCCAAAGGATGCCAAGCTGTAGCCCCCACATGAGCCTACAAAGGGCAATGTTAAATTCATGCTCATTTCCAGATCTGGAAGCTCAAGCACAGAGAGGGTGAGTGACCCGCCTAAGGTTCCTAGCTGGGGTTGGCCCAGCTGCAAGTCAGACCCAGAAGTCTGAATCTGGAATTAATATGGAAATCTTCATCTTGGCTGTCTGCAGGTGCTGGCAGCCTCCAAGCCCGGTACCAGCAATCACACTTCCTGGCCTCCATCACAGGTGCTGGATTTACCAATTCTCTTAGTACAGCTGCAGCATGGCAGAGGGGCGGACAGCACTTCCTGGTTAGGTCATGAAAGGACACAACGCTTGCCCTGCTCTGCTATGTGCAACTGTGTGTGTATTTGTGTGTATATGCACATGTATACGTTGTATGTGAATGTATACGTGTATGCGTAAGTGTGTATATGTTCATGTATATTTTATGTGTGTATGCACATGTGTATGTTGTGTGCCGAGTATGTACATGTATGTATTGTGGGTATGTGTATATGTGTGTGTGCACATGTATATGTTGTGTATGTGTGCATGTGTGTGAGTGTGTGTATGTACATGTATCGGTGTATGTGTCTATATGTATGTGCATGTTGTGGTAGTTTGAATGTGATTGGCCCCTATAATCTCATAGGATTAGGAGGTGTGGTCTTGTTGGAGGAAGTGTGTCACTGTGGACACAGACTCTGAGGTCTCATATTGCTCAAGTCAAGCCCAGTGAGGAGGACCCCTTCCTGGTGCCTGGAAGATGTAGGACTCTCAGTTGCTTCTCCAGCACCATGTCTGCCTGCACACTGCCATGTCCCCATGATGATAATGGACTGAACCTCTGAACTGTAAGCAAGTGGCCCCAATTAAATATTTTCCTTTATAAGAATTGCAGTGGTCAGGGTGTCTTTTTACAGCAATAGAAACAATAACTAAGACAGTTTTATATGTATGTGTGTGTGTGTATTCGCGTGTATGCATGTGTATGTTATGTTGTGGATGTATGCATGAATGTGTGAGTGTGTGTGTGTGTGTGTGCATGCAAGTCTTTTCATTCCCAGGGATGGGATCCAAGGCATCTTGCACACCAGGCTAGCTAGCCACATCTCCAGGCCCAAGGCGACAGTACCTGTACAGAATGGGCTGTTTAAACCTCTTTGATTGTTTATTGAGCAGTTACTTCACATTCACTCCAGGAATCAAGATCCTACCTGTGTCTTCATTCTAAAAGATTCGAAGTCTTAAACTTCTCTATTTATGTGTGTGCACACATACATGCACATGTGCGTGTTCATGCATACAAGCACTGTGGCATGTGTGTGGAGCGCAGAGAACTACTTGTGGTCGTCAGTTCATCATCCACCATGTGGGATTCTTGGCCCAAACTTGGGCCATCGGGCATGCTAGCAAGCACCTTCACTGACTGAGTCGTCCCAATGGCCCAATTCTAAAAGCATCCTGAAGGCTGCTTCACTGACATCTCTTTCCATCTGTGAAATGGGTGTGGTGTGCTAAAGCCCGAGTCATCCTGTCCAGGGTGAATGGATTTCAAGCTAGTGCTAGTGAGAAAGCTCTTTTTTCTTCCCTGACTCCTTTCTCCTTTGCATAGCTATGTTCTTTTCCTGGTCACCTCCCAGAAGGCAGGGTAGCTAGATTGTGAGGGCTCTGTGTGGCTCCATTGCCAGAATCTGGGAGGTGAGAAAATGTGCTAAATCAGAGGTGGCTGCGGCTAGCTGCTGATGTAGGAATAACCGAAACAGAGGGATGCATCTTCCCCTTGCTCTCCATCAGAACTCTTCTGCTCCCAGACAAATCAGCTCTCCATGCTTCTGAGGCTCTGGAGGGCTCAGCCTGGCGATGGAGACATCTCTCAAGTGAGAAAGGACTGCTGCTGTAGGGGCCTCGCTTCTTCCTCTGTCCCTCCATACATTTGCCTTCTGTTTAACCAGAGGAGAGATGCCAGACAAAACCCAACAGCCATGGTGTGCCCTGTATACTTTGCTTTGTCTAATCCTTTAAAAGTAAATGCCCTGCCAGGCAGTGATGGTGCACACCTTTAGTCCCAGCATTTGGGAGGCAGATCCTCAGGAGGACCTCTGAGTTTGAGGCCAGCCTGGTCTACAGACTAAGCTCCAGAACAGCCAGGGATACACAGAGAAACCCTGTCTCAAAAAAACAATTTAAAAAATATAAAAAAAAACTCCCTGTGACTAGAGAGATGGCTTAGCAGTTAAAAGCACTGGCTGCTGTTCCAGAGGACCCAGGTTCAATCCCCAGCGACCACATGGTGGCTCACAACCATTTGTAATTCCAGTTTCATAGGTTCTGATGCCCTCTTCTGGCTTTCATGGGTACCACCCATGCATGTGATGCACAGACATACACACAGGAAAACATGCTTACACATCAAATAAAAATAAATCTAAAAAAAAATGAGACTTCCTTGTCAGCACAAATGACACGTCACAGGTCAGTCATTTCATGTGCTGGCCATTTTCCTCCACTGGTCCATTAGTATACTGGCCCTCCTGCGGTCAGGGTCTGAACACAGGCACGAAGAGACCCGGGCAATTATGCCCTGGGGACAAACAGCATAGTGCAGCCACCACTCAAATGAGTGTCCCCAGGAGCTGTGAGTGCTAGAGAAGGAGGGATGGGCAAGCAGTGGGGGCCACTGGGCTGGTTCTGTAGCCAGGGTGGTCAGAAGGGGCATGAGCACCCCCAGACAGGTGTGGGTGGGGAGCTCGGGTGTGTGAGGCTCGAGATTGTTTTAGAGAAGCATTGCAGGTAGACAGCACAGACCTAGAGCACTGGTGAGAATGCTTTTCATGTCAGAGACAAAAACACGGGAGCTGACCCAGGGGCCATGGTGGCAAAGGCTATAGCATCAACCCTTGGGAAGCCGAGGCAAGAGGTCCTGAGTTGAAGGACAAACTGAGCTCCCCAGTGATACACTGCTCCACAACACAATACAACAACAACACAACAACAACAACTTCAGCTTTAAAAGGTAGGAGACATGGATTTATCAACTTAGGGAATTTAAACTAGATTTAGGCACAGCTGCAGCTAGGGTATGCGTAAGGTCAGGTTTCAGGGATTGTTGCATCTGGGGACTGGCTATAATTAAAAGAATCTAGTTCTTGTTCTTATTTCCAGGTTCCTGGTGTACAATCAAAGTAAAGCCATGCCCTATAGGACACACTGTGGGAGATGAGGGTCACACACTTCTTTTTTCTGCACCCCACTTTTTGGTCACTCATGGACACTATCCAAGGTTTTCCACACTGCTTTACAACTTAAAATGGGGCAATACAATTCTCTCATGTGTAATTATATATATGCGTTAGTCTACTTACATGACATGCCAGGGGAGGTCAACTTTACAGAGACATAAGTGAGTGGTGGTGAATGCCATGGGTTGGGGAGGAGAACAGGGTGTGCACACTTAATGTGTTTCAGGCTTGCAGATGAGAGCATCCTTGAAGGGTGGTGGCCGACTGCACTATAATGTGGATGAACGGGGACAGGGATGGGGTAGATGGGATGCAGATCAATAAAAGGATAGATGGGCAGGTGAATGGATGATGGGTGGGTAGAAGAATGGATAGATAGTGATGGGAAATGGATGGATGGATGAATGGATGGATGGAGGGGTGGATGGATGGATGAATGGATAGAGGGGTAGATGGATGGATGAATGGATGGATGGGTAGATGGATGGATGGATGGATATATGTATGGATGGATGGAGGAGATGAATGGATAGTTATGAGAAACAGATGGACAGATAGAGGGATAGATGAACGAATACTTAGATAGATGAGTAGATGGGTGAATACGTAGATAGTCTGATTATTTCACTTTTTATCCATGTTATTACAGATCTTCCCAGCTGTGTTTGGTCAATGGCAGCCTTCCTGTTTTCAGAGTGAGGCATGACAGCTCTCTGGTGGAGGATTCTAGGCCGCCTGAGGCTCAGCTCCTGCATTCACTGCCTCTTGTTCTTGTATGTCTCCCGGCTTCCGGTCACATTGTCTGGCCACACACTGCTGTCTGTGCCAGTCCTTCATGGTACTCTCTTCTTCCCTGCCATGTCTTCCTGCTGCCTAAACACATGATCTCAGACAAAATAATTGCCAACTTTCTTTGGGTCCGGGTCTCTTTACCTATAAAATATCTTGGGCGAGACACATCAGCACCTGGCTGTAAAACTACATCGAAATGGTTTGAATAGTTTTGAGCTTGGATTTCATGATGGTTTGAGATATGCTTGCTAATTTCAGAGACACAATCTCATTACATAGCCCAGGCTGCCCTTGGTGTTGCAGTCCTCCTACCTTAGCCTCCTAAGTGCTGGGGTTAGAGGTGTGTTTCACCACACCTGGGAACTAACACTTTTTTTCTGTGGAAGTCCACAATGAATAGGGCCAAACCCTATGGATGGATATCCAGATTCTTGACAACATCCTCCCAGAAGGAATGAAGGCATCCCTTGTAATGGATACTTAAGGAAATATGTGGAGTGGCAACTAAAAAAGAGCCATTTGAGGGGTCAAATGGAAACCGACTATTGTGACATCGCTCTCTCTTCCATTTTTCCATTAATTCCTTTGTTCCAGTATCCCCATAATTATATATTCTATTTCCCCTTCCTTGATAGTTCATCCTCTCCTCCTCGTCTCCTACTCTACACCTAATCTCGGTGTTTGGATGAATGTTGGTGTGTGTATTGAAGGTTTAAAAGCTAATATCACATACAAGGGAATGCATAAAATATTTGTCTTTTGAGTCTGGATTACCTTAGTCAGGGTGATTTTTTTTTTCTGGCTCCATCCATTTACCTGTAAATTTCATGATTTCTTTTGTTGTTTTTTAACATCTGAGTAATATTCTATTGTGTGCACATACCACATTCCCTGATCCTTTCTTTTGCTGATGGACAGCTAGGTTGTTTCCTATTTCTGGTTGTGTGTAGAGGAGCAATGAACATGAATGAGCAAGTGTCTCTGCAGGAGGATGGAGGATCCTTGGGTATATGCCCAAGAGTGATGTAGGTAGGAACAGCCACACTGGTTTCCATAGTGACCACACAAGTTTGCACTCCCACCATCAGTGGATGAGTGTGTTTACCCCACATTCTCACCAACACGAGCTGCCATTTGTTTTATTGATCTTGTCCATTCTAACTGGTGCAAGATGAAATCTTCAAGTAGTTTTGATTTGCATTTCCCTGTGACTAAGGATGTTGAACATTTCTTTAAGGGTACCTTAGCTGGTTGTGTTATTTGAGAACTCTTTTTTTAGTTCAGCAGCTTTGAGTTTCTGTTTTGGTTGATCTTGGCTATGAACTTGCTGTATATTGCCTTTGTTTTGTTGAGGAATGTCCCTTGTATTCCTGTTCTTTCCAGGAGTCTTATCACGAAGGGTTGTTGGAATATGTCAAAGGCCTTTTCAGTATTAATGAGATGATCATGAGGTTTTTGTCTTCCAGTCTGTTCATATGATGGATTATGTTTATTGGTTTTCATATGTTAAATCATCCTTGCATCTCTGAGATGAAGCCTACTTGATCATTTTGGGTGATGATCTTTTTTGATGTGTTCTTGGATTCTGTTTGCAAGTATTTTATTGAGAATTTTTGCATCTATGTTCATGAGGGAAATTGGCCTGTAACTTTCTTTGTTGGGTCTTTGTGTGGTTTAGGTGACTGTGGCCTCTGAATAAATTGGCCAATATTCTTTCAGTTTCTATTTTGCAGAATAATTTGAAGAGCATTAGCGTTGATTCTTCTTTGGGGGTATTGTTCTTTGGTACTAAACCCATCTGTTCCTCAACTTTGTTAGTGGGGAGACTTTCAATAGCTGCTTCTATTTCACTATGGGCTCTGGGTCTGTTTAAATTGCCCACCTGAAGCAGGGCACTGGTGGTGCATGCCTTTAATCCCAGAACTCAGGAGGCAGAGGCAGGTGGGTCTCTGAGAATGCAAAGTCAGCCTGGTCTACAGAGTGAGTCCAGGATAGCCAGAACCACACAGAGAAACCCTGTCTTGTGGGAGCCTAGGCAGTTTGAATGCTCACCTTACGAGACCTGGATAGAGGTGGGCAGTCCTTGGGCTTCCCACAGGTCAGGGAACCCCGATTGCTCTTCGAGCAGATGAGGGGGGGGGACTTGATCGGGGGAGGGGGAGGGAAATGGGAAGCGGTTGTGGGGACGAGGCAGAAATCCTTAATAAATAAATAAATTAAAAAAAAAAAGAAAAACCGAATGAAGAAAGAGAGGAAGAAAGAAAATTGCTTAGCTGATCTCAATTTAACTTTGGTAGGCTGTATATATCAAGAAGTTTATCCATTTCTTTTATGTTTTCTGGTTTGGTTACTTACTTGGAAACTGGGAAAACTGATTTCCAAGTTTTGGGTACAGATTTTTAAAGCATTGTCTGGGTGTCTGTTGTAATATGCCCTCTTTGCCTCTGTACTCTCCGCATTGTCTTGGTGTCTGTTGCCCCCTTTGTCTCTGTTAATTTAGATCTTCTCTCTCCACCTTTTAGCAAATTTGGCTAAAGTTTTATCAATGTTACTGATTTTCTCAAAGAACCAATCCTTCATTTCATTGATTATTTGTATTGTTTTTTGTTGTTTCTATTTTATTGATTATCAGTCTGGTTTTGACTCTTTCTATCTATCTGTCTTTCCTTTTTTTTTTCTTTTTTTGGTTTTTTTGAGACAGGGTTTCTCTTTGTAGCCTCGGATATCCTGGAGCTCCTTTTGTAGAACAGCCTGGCTTCGAACTCAGAGAGATCCACCTGTTTCTATCTCCCAAGTGCTGGGATTAAAGACAAGAGCCAGCAATGCTTGACTGAGTTTGACTGTTTCTTGCCACTACTCTCTTTGGAAGTTAGTTCTCCCATTTGTTCTAGAGCTTTCATGTATGCCATTAAGTTGCTAATATGAGATCTCTCCAATTTGTTTTTTAATGTAGGCACTTAGTGCCTTGAGCTTGCTTTTGTTTTGAGCTTACCTTTGTTTTGTCCCATAGGTTTGGATATGTTGTGTTCTCATTTTCATTCAATTATAAAAAGGTTTTAATTTCCTTGTTACTCTCTGTGTTGACCCATTTCTCATTTGGTAGTAAACTGTTTCCATGCATTTTGTAATATTTCTGTTGTTGTCTATAGCCAATTTTAATCCTTGGTGATCAGATATGATGCAAGGGATTTTATCAATTTCGTTATATCTGTTGAGATTTGAGACTTGCTTTATGTCCAAGTATGTGGTCAGTTGTGGAGAAAGTTCCATGAGCTGCTGAGAAGAAGTTGTATTCTTCTGAGTTTTAGCAAACTGTTCTGTTAGGTCCGTTTGATTTATGGTGTTATTTAGCTCCAGAATTTCTCTGTCTAGTTTTGCCTGGGTGGGGATCTCAGAGTTACCTACTATAACTGGTTTTAGCTGTAGTAGTGTTTCTTTCATGAGCTTGGGTCCCCTTGTGTTTGGTGCCTAGACACTGAGAACTGAAACTTCCTCCTGGTGAAGTGTGTCTTTGATGAGCATGTAGGACAGTTCTTCACCGCTTCCGATTAGTTTTGAAGTCTATTTCGTCAGATATGAAAATGCTTGCTTCTTGGGTCCATTTGCTTGGAATATCTTTTCCTATCCTTTTACTCTGAGATGATGTCTACTTTTAATAGTGATATTTGTTTCTTGGATGCAGCAGAATGATGGATACTAACCAGGCATAGTGATGCATGCCTTTAATTCTAGCGCTCAGGAGGCAGAGGTAGGCTGATCTCTGTGAGTCTGGTTTACACAGTGAGTTTCTGGGCATCCTGGGGTTACATGATGAGACAAAAAATAAAGAAATAAAGGATATCTGTGGTCAGATACCAGGCCTAGGAGGGGAACGAACAGTTCTGGGAAAAACTACATGTACCCTAGATAGGGCCAAGTCTGTTATTATTATCAGACTTTCATGTCTCCGGGGAACTTGTCCCCTAAATGAACCCATCGCCTCATTCGAACTGACCAATGAGATCCCTGTAACCATGCATTGCTTCTGTATGCCTGCTTTTGCCACCCTTTTCCTATAAAAAGACCTTCTCCCAGCCTGCAGGCGCGCAAGTCCTCCGAAAGGACTTTGCCGCCCACAGGTACCTGTGCCCACCCAATAAACCTCTTGCTAATTACAGCCAGTGGTCTTGACTGTTCCCTGGGTTAGGGGTCTCCTCCTGAGGGAAGGACCACTCTGAGGGTCTTTCACAAATACAACCCGGTTGGAGAGCGGGGGGGGGGGGGGGGGGGGGGGGGGGGAGCAGGGTGCAGGGGCGCAGCGGGGCTCGGAGGCGTCAGGGAGCCGCTGGTCCCTGGCTTTGAAAAAAGCCGATCTGTTTTTCTCCTGATTCAGCAGCCACCGGCTCTTCTGCGCGCAGAAGCGCACAGCCAGGCGTGGGACAGCCTCGGCTGGAGGGAAATTGCAGCAGCGCAGTCTTGAAAATTCCCCACGGGAAGGGGGGGGGGGAGGAGGCGAGAGAGCGAGAGAACTAGCTCGGACCACCTAGGAGTACTGACTTTATCTTGAACTTACATTTATTTGTGTAAAGGCTTTGCAAAATGGCATTACAGCAGCTAAGCTGGGGTCTTTCATGCCCCCATTTTCTTTTAGCATTGAGTTAAATCTTTTACTCAAGATAATTATGGAATCTCAGTTTCCTGTTGTCTTAGCCTTTGGTATTCATGGGTTAAGACTAGGGCCTGGATGATGGATAGCCTGTCTTTTATAAATTGGACCAAGCGGGTTAAGATGTAAGGCCCAAACAGGAGTATCAAGAGGAGGATAATTAAAGGACCCATCAAGGAAGACAACAGGGTAGTAAACCATGGGGATTTATTAAACCATCCTTCGAACCATCCCTGTTGTGACTCAAACATCTTTTGTCTCTGTGCCAACCTGTCCCTGAGTTTCCCAAACAATCTCCCTGCTCTGGGACTGGATTTGCCAGGTTAAGGAATATACCTGGTGTGGGCTTTTCCCTTGGGTTGTCATTCCCAGCCTCAGCAGGGCCCATATAATGGTCAAGGGGCCCCATGCGTGAGTCTTATCTTTAAAGGATTTTGAGTGTGCTGGACTCTCCATGCTGGGGTTGCAATTGGCTCTGCCTCCCCCGGGGTGTGGGCGGCCTTGACATGGGAGGCGTGGATCCAGGCTGCAATGCCGTCAACTTTTAGTGCTGTTGGGGTAGTCAGGAGGACAGTATAAGGGCCTTTCCACCGAGGTTCCAAGTTCTTAGTCTGGTGTCTGCGGACCCATACAGTGTCTCCTATCTGGAAAGGATGCGGTACCACAGGCTGGTTCAGTTGGTCTTGGTAAGCTGCAGCGAGTGGTTTCCAGACCTCTCTTTGCACAATTTGCAATGCCTGCAAATGAGCTTCCAGAGAAGGGCTGTTAGCAAAATCAGCAATATTTGAGTCAAAGAAGTTTATGAATGGGGGTGGGGCCCCATACAGTATTTTAAAAGGACTCAGTCCATGGGGCCCGGAGTGTTGCTGGTCCTATATAAGGCTAGGGGCAAGAGGAGCACCCAGTCTCTAGAGCCAGTTGCAAGGACTGAAGGCATGCGCTGCCATGCCCAGAACCATTATAAACTTCCAACACTGTGTGTGGGCCCCTGTATTTCAGTTACTACACTGTGGGAAGCACCACCCAAAGACACTCCTTACAGCCCTTAAGTTCCTAGAACAGCACCCATTTTTTTTAAACTTCAGTCTTGGCGGGCAGTGGTGGTGCACGCCTTTAATTCCAGCACTTGGGAGGTGGAGGAAGGCAGATCTCTGTGAGTTTCAGGCTAGCCTGGTCTACAAAGCAAGTTCCAGGACAGCCATGACTGTTACACAGAGAAAAATCAAAACAAACAAAAACCAAAAAATCTTCAGTCTTTATTTTCCTTTAATTCTAAATACAGAAAAGACAATTGAGTATTGAGTTCTTTCTTTTTCTTTTCTTCTTCTTCTTCTTCTTCTTCTTCTTCTTCTTCTTCTTCTTCTTTTTTGAGACAGGGTTTCTTTGTGTAGCTCTGGCTGTCCTGGAACTCACTCTGTAGACCCAGCTAGCCTCAAATAATCTCACATACCCTAAAAAATGGCAAAACTCAAAGTTATGACTAACCAAGCAAACCCATATCTTAATATGTCTCCTTTAGAGACTTATTTTATGTATATGAATATTCTAGTGCATGCAGACCTGTGCACAATGTGTGTGCAGTGTCTTTGGAGGCCAGAAAAGGGTGCTGGCCACGCTGGCCCTAGATTTTACTGAACCCGAGTCCTATGCAGGAGTTCGGGGTGCTCTTAACCACTGCGTGCTCTCAGCCCTGAACACACACTTAAGAATTCCAAGACCATTTACTTCAGCAGCGCTATGGATCATCTCTTGACTCTGGTCATAGACAGAGGACATTCTTCTAGATGTGTATGATATGATTATTCCTTCTACCTTAAAGGAATGACAAACTCAGCATCATTAAACTAGAGAATCATCACTAACTTCAGAAGACAAGGCCTGATTTTGGAAAGTGTGATGGATAAACATTGATCCCAGCTCACCTTTTCCCTGTAAACAACCTGGCAGATGCATATCTGCGGACCTAGACCCCCCCGCCAAGTAATTATTAGCCTAAGTACTGGGTTTTGCACTTGTCCATTTTCTCAGAAGCAAACAAACACATCTTAAGCCATAAAGCACTCCAGCTCGAAGGTAGCATAAAGAACTGACCTGGTTTGTTTCAATGTGGCTGTCTTTATTTTGTGAGCTGCAGAACTTTGAATTTCATGCAAGGAATCATAGAAATTGACACTTTGGATATTTTTAGGGAACGTTTCCTGGGTAGTTTTATTATGCTTCTTATTTGACATCAGATGCTTTTTGTCTGTGTTTGAGACTCGGTCTATGTAGACCATGCTGGCCTCAAACTCACAGAGAGCTGCTACCCTCTGCCTCCTCAGTTTTGGAATGAAATGTGTGTTGCTTTCATTGGTTAATGAATAAACAAAATGTCTTGGCCTAGTTGATAGGGCACAACTTAGGTGGAGAAAATAGAACTAAATGCTGGGAGAAAGAAAGCAGAGTCAGAGAGAAGCCATGATCCTCCACCTGAGATGGACACTGATTAGAATCTCTAGTAAACCACTGCCACGTGGCGATACACAGATTAATGGAGGTGGGTTAAACTAATATGTAAGAGTTAGCCAATAAGAAGTTACAGCTAATGGCCAAGCAGTTTTCATTAATAGTTTCTGTGTGGTTATTTCAGGTGTAAGCTAGCTGGGTGGCCGGGACAAACAAGGGGTCCCTGCTCCTTGTAACAAAAGACAGTGCTCCTAATAAAACTTTTTTTAGAGACAGGGTTTCTCTGTGTGGCCCTGGCTGTAGACCATACTGGTTTGAACTCACTGAGATTCTCCTGCCTCTGCCTCCCAAATGCTGGGATTACAGGTGTGTGCCACCACGCCCAACTCCTAGTAACTCTTAACAAGGTAGAAAATAAACCTGTTTGGTTAACCCAAAGGAGATTTTATTTTTTGTGTTTTACAGCCTGCTCTCAAAAGAATGTAAATATTGTGACAATTCTTGCATTGTTCACTGTAATAGAATCCAACTTTTACATATGGATTTACATTATTAATTAACATTGATTTTCTACTTGTTTTTTCCCATTTAAGAACATAAATTATTTTTTAAGACAGGGCCCAGTCTGAATTTGAACTCTCAATTCTCCCAAATCTACCTTGAAGTGCTAGGATTATTTGCCATGAATCACTACACTTGGTTTCTGTGGAATTAAACCCAAGGCTTTGTGCATACAAAGCAAACACTCTTATTAACTGAGCTGTATTCCCTGGCATATATCAAGAAGATAAAATAAACCCAGCTCCAGAAAGGTCACACTTACAATGCTGTCACAGTAGTGACTGGTCGGATGACAGTATATTGTAACATTCCCAATCGGCACACATAATTCAGCATTCTGCAAGAGAAGAGAGCACCAAAGCTCAACTATTCAGTGGCATCAGAGCATCTCAAAGCCTCCAAATTAAAGACACAAGGAGTGTAACAGAAGGAGTAGAAAGTACAGGGACCTTGGTCTTTCCTTGTTTCCCAATCTTGCCATGATATACCTCAAATCAACAGGACCCAATGATCTCATCAACAGTGCAAATAAACCCGATTATCTCAGAAATTTTTGCTAGAAGTGACAATGAAAGCTCTAACACACACACCCCAGGAGAGAAACTGAGGCACAGATCAACTGTGCATATGTACCTGTGCATATGTATGAGTGTGTTCCCAGAAAGATTTCTTGGGACAAGGGAGCAACTGAGGGTGGCAGCATATTCTCCAGGCTGTGGTCTGGACTGCACAGAGGAGGTGGTGAGCTGAGCTCCAGCCGCATGCCTTCCCACCACAATGGACTGGCCCCACAAACTCTGTTCCTTAGTTGCTCTTGTCAGTCATTTTGTCCCAGCAGTGAGAAAATTAGTGTGTGATCACAGACAAGATCACGAAGGCTCCTATTCCCAGCTGTAAAAAGGATGCTGACTAAATGATTTCTAAGTTTTTCTCCTACAATTCACTGATGAACTTTTCTACTGGAGTGATCACTTGCAACATAAAAAGAAAACAAAACCACAAGCAATAAAAACAGCTGACTGATACTTAAGGCCCACGCGGAGGCTCACTAAAGACAAACATACTTACTCTCCCATAGCCCAGGGAGGACAGCAGCACAGAATGGGGAGATGCTGTTGCTGATCTTTAGTTTCCAGGTGTACCATCACATTGGGGATTTGGATTTGTAGGTAGCTCCTGAGTAACATCATAAAATTATAGAGGACGAAAGCTTCATAGCAGTCTTTCCAGGTAGCCACATAGATGGCTACTTTAGGTAACTTCAGAGATTGTCACTACAAGAAAACAAGACGTTAAAGACCTGTTGCCGACATAATGTGAATTCACGCGACTCACAGAAGCTAACTCTAGAGCCTGGAGATCGTTTCCCATGCTTGCCACAAACTACCATAATCCGGAATGGATTCACTTGGGGAGGAGGCCAGGGAATGCAAGGCTGCAATTCCATCACTGAGCTGCATCCCCAGCCCTGTAACACATGCCTTGATGTGCAACAAGCAGTTTCAACACAGCTAACAACACAGGTAAGTGCTGGGGTAAATAAGGAATTTAAAAACAAAAGTTAATTGCGTTCTCAAATTATCCGAAATTAAGGGAAAAATGATCATGGAAAATACTCCTGAAGACATCTGTGTGTGTGTGTGTGTGTGTGTGTTTCTTTCTTGTTTTTTTTTTTTTTTCAGACAGGGTCTACATAACCTGGATATTCTGAAACTCACTAGGTAGACCAGGCTGGCCTCCAACTCACAGAGTTCCACCTGAGGGATGGGATTAAAGGTGTGCAACACCACACCTGGCTAAAGCCATTTTCTTATAACTAACCACCAGAGTAGTTACATCCACTGTGGAGAGTCTTTTGTCCTTTCCTTTTTCTCCTCTTTTGGGGGGCGAGGTGACAAAATAATAACGGGAAAGCGTGATAGTGATCCTTGAGAATCTGCATCCATGGGTTCAGCCAACCCTGGAGCAGATACCTGTAAAACAGCCCCTGACCCCAGGTCTGCACTCTGGAACTCACTATACAGACCAGGCTGGTCTTGAACTCATGGGGGTTCTCTTATCTGCACCACTATCTCCTCAGCCTCCAGGGCTGTCACTATTATTAATTTCAAGCATATATTAAAGAGTAGTGGTGAGAGATGCATCCCTGCAATATGCCTACAACTGTCTTTAAGACAATCATAGGAAATGAGCTACACATTAAAAATATTTGAAACATCTTCATTTTTCATTACATTATCTTCTTTGCCAACATTTAAAAAAGTGAGTTAGCCAGTTGCAGTGCTATATGCCTTTAATCCAAGCACTAGAGAGACAGACAGGTGCTGTGGGACAATGGTCTGCACCCTGTCAATCGTATTTTAATAAAGCAGAAGTATAGGTGGGGTGACAAGAACAGGAGAATTCTGGGAACAGGAAAGATTCAGTCTGAGGTCCTCACTCAACTGCAGAGGAAGCAAGATGAAACTGCCTCACTGATATAAGGTACTGAGCCATGTGGCTAACACAGACAAGAATAACGAGCTAATGTGAGATATAAGGATGAGTTAATTTGAAGCCCGAGATAATAGGCCAACCAGTTCATAATTAATGTAGAGTTCTGTGTGTTTCTTTGGGACTGAACAGCTGTAGGACTGGGGGAGACAGAAACCTCTGTCAAAAAACTGGGAGCCCCCTGTAAGTTCAGGGTCAACCTGGTCTCCAGAGTGAGTTTCAGGACAGCCAGAAATACAGTGAGACCCTATCTCAAAAATAAAAAGAGAGAGAGGGAGAGAGGGAGAGAGAGAGAGAGAGAGAGAGAGAGAGATAAGCCATCTCTCCAGCCCAAGAGTTCTTAATGCAATACAATAACATATACTTACGCTACTCAAACTGTATATTGGAACCATCCAAAGAACCCTATCGAAAGTAAAACATATAATAACATTTAATATCATGTTTATGAATTATGTCAGTCAACACTAGTAGTAGCAAATATATTAAGATTTTACCTTATAATGGGCTTCTGAAGTTCTGGTTGCGTGAAATGCACTAAGTGGTGCACAATCCCCCAGAGGGACACAGGGATTGTCAACAGCATCAAGACACCAGCAATAAGCCATGGTTGTATGTGCATTCCAGCCTTGAAAAACAAAAGAACACATTAGTTTAGATTCTGATATTAAAACTACAAAGATCAATATTTTTTTATTTCTTATGTTTTCATTTGATTTCTAATCCTGCTTGGCATTTCCAAAATATTTAGTTGCAATTTTTAAAAAAGATTTTCTTTTTAAAAAATTTTATGTATGATAGTATCTGTGTGGGTATGTGCATTGTGTGGGTATCTGCTGAGGCCAGAAGAGGGCGTTAGAGTCCTTAGACCTGGAGTTAGAGGGGTGTGAGAGCACGCACCTTTAGTGTGTATCCAAGGAGGAGGTCCAGGACAACCAAAAGAGCCCTCCTTGAACAAAACAAAACATTCCCATACTATCTTTGCCCACGGAATCGTGTCTGAGTGAGGACCAGCACTGTGTGTGCCAAGGACTGATGCAGACCAAGTGTCCTCACAGAGTGCTGCTAGGAGGAAAGTTCCATGTCGAGCAGTCATAAACCACATGACAGGAAAAACAAGCTACCACAGCCACCGCTGCAGTCACGTGGCACAGCACGGCAGCGCTGTGGGCACTTCTCTCTGCCTCAGTGTCCTCGTCCACAGAGGGAATCTCTTGTACTTGGTATTTCTCAGAGGGTTAAATAAAATCATAGTTACAGATTGAATGAGAGCGATCTCGAGGATATGCTCTAGCTAATACCTCTAACCTTAAAGACAAAACAAAGCCTTTATAATCTCCGTCTTCTCTGCCCATGGTGCTATCATTTCTCAGGGCCCTTCAGAGTCAAATCTTCAAAAGTCAAAGATTTTCCGGATTCTAAGCTTCCACCACACATTCCCACTTAAACAGTTCTGTTCTGCCTTTAGTTCTTCAACTGCAGTGAAATCACTGAGCTCTCAATGACCTTTCTAGGACAGACAACACATCATGGGATGACTGGATGACCATGATGGAGCTGCCCGTCTCCTGCACATGGAGCACATGGATGACTGGGTATATGATGGAAGGCTACAGACAGAAAAAGTGATCTCTGATGTTTCACTCTGAATCTCAGCCTTCCCTCCATCATCCTCTACTCTGAATCAGAATCCTCCAGGCAGAAGAGGTAGTCCTCATCAGTCTCACTTTCCCTGGCACCATCATAGAAGGCAGTACTCTGTGGCCTGCACATAACATATAACATGGCATCAAACCATGGTGTAGAAAAACACGGCCATCTTTTATATAAGCAGCTTTTCTATAGCTGGGAAGCTGGATGATATTGGCAAGCGCTTGCTTAATGCTTCTTTGCTATCCCCTCTATTGTTATCCTCAGATGCCAAGAAGGTGGGCAAGGCAGGTTCACTCCCTCCCCTCCTTAGGGTGGGATGGAGGATGGGAAAACTTGCAGGACCTCTGATACTATAGGGTTTCACCAAGGATGTTACTTTTTCTCCCGTTGAACATATATATATTTTGGCCAGGGCACCATCAAGTCTGTTTGTTCCTATGAGTCCCAGGTGCTGTGGGACAATGGTCTGTATCCTGTCAATTATATTTTAATAAAATGCTGATTGGCCAGTAGCCATGCAGGAAGCATAGGTGGGGCAACCAGGCAGGAAGTAGAGGCAGGGCAATGAAACAGAATTCTGGGAAGAGGAAAGGTCGGTCTGCTGTTGTCACCCAGACACAGAGAAAGCTAGATGTGACTGCTTTGCTGAAAAAGGTACCAAGCTACGTGGCTAACACAGACTAGAATTATGGGCTAATATAAGTTATAAGAGTTAATAAGAAGCCTGAGCTAATGGGCCAATCAGTTTATGATTAACATAGTGTGTTTATTTGGAACTAAATGGTTATGGGATCTGGTGGGACAGAAACCTCAGTCAACAAGTGGTGTGCCAATGTGGGGCTGAGCAAATCCACTTCAAAACCTGAGAGAGCTTCAAAAGGAATTCTAGACATAAAAGAAGAGACTTAAGCATGGCTTCTTTTTTAGCACCATTCTCTCAGGGAGGCTCTGTTTACAGGAAACAAGCCCATCTCATTTAAGAGAGGCTTCCTGACTCATATTTAGCTGTAAAACCTTGCAGCTCTTTTAAGAGGTCCTACCACAAAACACTTAAAATGGTGTTGATGAAAATCTGACCACATTCGTTTTGGTGGTGGCAGGGACCTTGAAACACCATAGACTTGTGGCAATAAACATGGTTTTGGCCAGTACCTCTGCCATGAGGCTAGACTCTTAGAAAAAAGCTAAGAAATGGGTTGGATCCAGCAATCAAAGCCATGGCTTTAATCCTGGCCATATCGCTTAGCAAATTAAAGACTCATGTTGTCAGAAAAAGAGAGATACAGTAAAGATAGTTTCAGATGAAAAAGCCTCTAAACAGTTTGTGGAATGCTTAAAAATATGTGTAGGTTTTGGAGAAAAAAGAAAAAGGATAAATTCCTTAAAGAAGAAAAAAAAAAGAGTTGCTGGGTATGGTGGCACACACCTTTAATCCCAACATTTGGGAGGCAGAGGCAGGTGGATTTCTGAGTTCAAGGACAACCTGGTCTACAGATTTAATTCCAGGACAGCCAAAGATACACAGAGAAACCCTGTCTCTAAAAGCCAAAAATTAAAAATAAAGAGTTTAAAATAGTCATGTAATGATGAAAAATACACAGAGTCTGGATACTGTAATTATGTTTAAATTTTTTGATGGCTGAGGAAGGAGTAACAGCTATGAAAAGATATATGATTATAAATGCTGTTGGATTAATCCAATATATGTATTTTGAAAATGACTTGACTTTAAAATTTAAGTCAAAAGTTAAGTTACTTTGGAGAAGAGGTTTTATTTTTGGTTCTGCAGGAAATGAGAAGCTGTGGATTCATTCTGCATTAAAAAAATTAGGTTTGATCAAGGAAGACCACCCTGAGAAATAGCTGGGAGGAATGGATGACCCAGATGTCTGAGTTCTGCATCCAGAATAGTTTCAAGATTGCTGGCTGAGATGATCAAGCCTCACAGAATATTCCAGTCAGGACTTGACCATAATTCTAAATTTTCTTTAGGTCCGCATAAGACTATCAGCACCCCCAATCAGCAGGAAGTAGCCTTAAAAACTATGTCCACATTCCCAAAAAAATGGACTATAGATGTTTGCCTTTGTTTAGAATGTTGGTTACAAGTTGCTATGTATAATGGTAAGGAGAAAAGCTAAACAAGGAGATTCCCAAGTTTTTGTTTTAAAAAGTGTGGGGGGGGGATGCTGTGGGACAATGGTTTGTACCCTGTCAATTGCATTTTAATAAAATGCTGATTGGCCAGTAGCCAGACAGTAAGTATAGGTGGGGTGACCAGGCAGGAAGTAAAGGTAGGGCAATGAAACAGGAGAATTCTGGGAAGAGGAAAGGTCAGTCTACAGTCATCGCCCAGACACAGAGGAAACAAGATGAGAATGCCTCGCTGATAAATGGTACCAAGCTACCTGGCTGACACAGACTAGAATTATGGGCTAATACAAGTTATAAGTTAATGGGCCAGTTAGTTTATGATTAAAGAAGACCTCTGTGTGTTTATTTGGGACTAAACAGCTGTTGAACCTGGTGGGACAGAAACCTCAGTCAAAACCCAGGGTTTCTGGTTCTTTCCCTCTTTATGGTGTTGATACTTCTCTATTGTAGAGATTTTTACACAGTAATTCTTCCTCCATAACCCCCACCATGACAGGTGGGGGATGGAACCACCACAAGATTCTAGAAGGAAAAAGACAAAAGCAGGTCTAGAAGAGAAGTTTAGGGCTCTCAATTTCTACATCATGAAAATCATCAATTTTAGCTACGTCAAACCTAATGATATATCTTGGGGTCAGAGGTTAAAAAGAAAATAAATGCCAACCCAAACCCCAAAGCAATTATGAGAAATTATAAATATTAGAAATGAAACAGGTGGTTCCTGAGAGTCAGAATCAAAGACCAAAGAAACAAAGATCAAAACAAAGATCTGGTGATTTGAAAGGATGAAGTCTGACAAACCATTGACCTGCATAACCCAGAGAGAAGATTCAAATTCTTGAAATGTGAGACAAGACATGAAGTATGAAAGGACAAGTAGGACCTAGGGAGCCCTGCGTGTGTGTGATGTGAACTGACTCTACAGAGTTGATACCCCTGTAAGCAAGATATTTTTTGAATCATAAAAGAGACACTAACATTGATAAGATGTTATTAAACCTACATAGCACTTGCTGCCTTCCAGCTACTCCACCCTGGGCATGAGGATCAATTCCGGATGTTACAAAGCATACAGTGTGATCAATTGAGGGATGATATGGAAAGAGAAACACAACTTCTGCTAGCAAGGACATCCCAGGACCAACAGAGTGCATGATGGGTCTTTCCTTATAATGGAGACCAGTGCTCGTTGGCAAGCTTCCAAAAGATATGAGGAAAGATCATTGCAAACATAGTCTTGAGAACCAATATAACCCTGAGGCCTAACCCACAACAACAACAACAACAACAACAACAACAACACACACACAGGTGATGGAGGAAGGTCATTGATTAATTAATAAACTGCTTGACCTAATAGGTTAGAACATAGGTGGGTGAAGTAAACAGAACAGAATTCTGGGAGGAAGAGGAAGTGAGCTCAGACATCATAGCTCTGCTCTCTGAAGCAGACGCAATGAAGCAAGCCGCCATGTCAGACATGCTGAATCTTTCCAGGTAAGACTGGTGCTACACAGATTATTAGAGATGGGTTGATCGGGATATGAGAATTACCCAGTAAGGGCTAGAGCTAGTGGGCCAAGCAGTGTTTAAAAGAATATAGTTTGTGTGCATGAGCTAGCCAGGCGGCCAGGAGCCGGGTAGCAGGAACACAGCCCGCAGCTCCTTCAACACACAGAATTGAATGTACCCCGATATCCTTGATGAACATGCACTTGAACATCTGTTATCAGATTCCTTGCTTCTTCTTGCAAATTCAAACCACATATGACAGAGTGGATGCTTCATGTTTACTGTATGCACCTATAAAAGTATTACAGAGGATTCCTTGTTTCATACAGATAATGTTTAAAATAAGAAAAATGAAACCAGAGTAAAACATGGCAAAAAAATATTTAAATGGAACAATTAAGCAAAATGAACACATAAGCAGAAATCTGTGCCTCAACAAAAAGCACTGAGTGTATGTATCAAAAAGAACAACTGAACACAAAATTCAGTCAACAAAGAGAAAATCTCCCAATGTCAAGGTTCAAGAGGTTAGGAGATTCCAGTTTTTCAGGTCAAGTGTAGAAGTCCGGTGCTCTCTATCCAACAAGAATTTCTCTGCAGCATCAAGACAAACCGCAGTGCGCTGCAGAGCCTTAGAGGAAGAGATTTCAATAACTTCTCACAAAGGCTTTCTATGATATGACAATAAGGAATGGACCAGTAACAGCAAAGAGCCCAAAAGATGATTCCCTACCCTGCTCCAGGGACTGCATAACTTTTGTCAAGATTGTTAGCAAATCCTCAACAAGATATAGCTTGAACAGCAAAGGGTAACCCTCCTCTCAGGCTCTCAGAGGACAGGGAGGGATGGCAGATGAGGAGCTGGGACTTGGGAAGATAAGTCTGAAGCAGTTGGGTACATGCCTGGCAGGTCCTTGGTGCATCCAGTCACCCCAATTCCTCCTGAGGCCCTGGGCTTTTATGATTTCCCCAAACTGTACCTCCTGCTAGAAGCCAGGCGTTCAGACATATGAGAAGGTGTGAGACCATTCCTATCAAACCTGAGCAGGACACTTTGACTTTAAGAACATAGTAAGCAGGTAACATGGTAACAAGGTAACAAGTGCCATAGTAACAAGGTGGACAGATTCAGCAACTCTGGGCTGACCTTTGCTAGGGACACGGGTATGGACTAGTTAGAGAATGAACCCATGGTCTGTCCCAACGCCCTTTGCACTAGGATGCTAAAGTTCTCTAAGTATTCTGATGACTACAGACATTGTCTCCACACTTCACATATTCCATTCCTTTATCTAAAACTCATATAGATGGTCATCTAAAGGATGGTAGCCCTCCCCGACACTGGGATGCTGTAATGAAATGGACTGTACCTCATGGTACACATGACAGTTTTTGGTCTTTTTTGCAGGGTGTTGGGGTGCAACATAGCAAGTGTGGAAGATAGTTACCAGGGTGGATGAACATTTAAGTGCTTCAAAGGATTTATGAGATAATAGAGGGTACAGGTAGATGTGATAAACATTCACAAGGTGATGAAATAGATGGCTTTTTACAGCTTGTCCATACTAATAAACTTTGAAAACCAGAAAAATTAAATTTAAAGAATGTCAAGGAATCATGCTTAAGAATAGAAATATGGTCCTGAATTCCTTGCTCATGTTCTCCCTCCTTCTGCTCCTCATTGGGACCTTGGGAGCTCAGTCCAGTGCTCCAGTGTGGGTCTCTGTCTCTATCACCATCCATCACCAGATGAAGGTTCTATGGTGATATGCATGATATTCGTCAGTATTGCTATAGGATAGGGTCATTACAGGTTCCCTATCCTCAGCTGCCCAAGGAACTAACTGAGGACATCGCCTTTGAGACAGTGGAGCTGATCTGATCTATTGGGAGCTCACCAAGCCCAGCTGGACTGTGACTGAAAAAGCATGGGATAAAACCGGACTCTCTGAACATGGCGAACAATGAGGGCTGATGAGAAGCCAAGGACAATGGCATGGGGTTTTGATCCTACTTCATGTTCTGGCTTTGTGGGAGCCTAGCCAGTTTGGATGTTCACCTTCCTAGACATGGACGGAGGGGGGAGGACCTTGGACTTTCCACAGGGCAGGGAACACTGACTGCTTTTTGGACTGGAAAGGGAGGGGGAAAGGAATGGGGGGAGGGGGAGAAGGGTGGGAGGAGGGGGAGGGAAATGGGAGGCTGGGAGGAGGCGGAAACTTTTTTTTCTCAATAAAAAATAAAAAAAAAGAATAGAAATATGGGACTAGTGAGAAGAAACTGAATGAAAAGCACAAATTAAACCCAGAACCAACTCTGGAATAGAAATCAAAACCAACAAGCCAGAAAGCAAACTCATTGTTTGGATTTGAAAGCAAATGAGCAGTGTCTGTTTCGTAGATCAGTAATATCAAAGTTTACGTGAGACAGTGTCTGAGCTCAACAATTTTGCAGATCACCCAGCAACAGCTTCTCTGCAGAGTGAGAAGCTCCAGGCCCAGCCAGGGCCTCATGTGGGAGGAGTCTGCAACTCCTCACAGTAGGTTACAGAAGGAAATGAACCAATCATAGCAACTCATAACCAAAAACAAAGAAAAACAAGAAATTCTTCACTTTCTGTCTCCCAGGACTGCATTGGTTTTCTCACTGTCATGACCAATTCCCTGAGAAACAGCAACATTTGTTCCATGGGTTGTGCTATGTCTCCGACTCTCAGAGGACAGGGAATCCATGTCTGGGGACTTGGGAAGATGGGTCTGAAGCAGCTGCTTACGTGGCTTTGTCATGTCCTGTTGCCTCTAATGACTCAATTCCCCCTGCTGGGTTCCACCACCACGGGGCATTACAATGTCCTGAACAGCACCCCCAGTTAGAGACCGGAAATCCAGAGAATTGAGATGCTGTGAAACCTCTCCCATACAAACCTTGAGGACATTTGGACTTTAATAACAATAGCAGTAACAACAAGAGTGGACTCAGCTGGCTTTGGGCTAGCCTGGGTTATCGGCATCTCTGGTGTACCCACAAATATATTTTAATGTTGCCTTGACTTACGACTATCTCTGTTCTGTAAAACTGCACAAACCCTGTGAAACGGCTTTCTCATTGGAATATGGAATTTTGGATATGCATATTAATATGTAAGTAACTGAACTTATCAGAAGACACCTATATAATAACAAAACCGGTGTTTCTAGGGGCTGGAGACATGGCTCTGTGAATACATTCTGCTCTTCTAGAGGAATCAAGCTAAATTCCCAGCGCCCATGTTGAATGGCAGCCCACCTACTAGCCCAGTTCCAGGGAGACCGACACCTCCATCCTCCACTCTCATCCGTCCTCACAGGCACAAACCCACACAAGTACACGTACGGAAAATAAAGCTAAAAATAGATTTAAAAACTAGTGTTAGCCGTTCACAAAACTACTTCAAAAGCTACAGAAAGACTTCGAAATCATAATAAATATTTGAAACAAAATCACTTTTAAACAAGCGAGCTCATTTTAAAGACACTGAAAACTGGTATCGCATGAGCATTGGCTCTGTCAGTCACATTCTCTGCAGCGGCGGAGGACGACAGAATCTGTACCGGCTGCAGTGCGGGAGACCACGCAGAGCAAGTGCCCCTCACAGGGGCTGTGCGGACAAGGCCTCCCCCTCCTCTAGATGCTTGCCTAGACTGCAACTAGCTCTGTGCACCCGCTCCAAGCCTCGCTCGGTCTCTCACTGTTCACAGGGACCCACTGTGACTAGCTGTGTGCACCCGTCCCAAGCCTCGCTCTGTCTCTCACTCCAAGTATCCTGGACTATGACTATACAGCCTGATCCCATCAGCTAAGCAGGGCTGGGCCCGGTTAGCACTTGGATGGGAAGCCAGGCATGTTGGCACACGTGGTAATCTTACCATATGGGGGTGAAGGCAGGAGGGTCAGAAGTTCAAGGTCATCCCTAGACATGTGTTAAGAACAACCTGAGCTCCATGAGACCTTTCCTACAAAAGGAAATGAAGACATTTTAATGCATTTTCACAGCTTTGGATTCAGCAATGGTTTCTTATCCCAGCAGCATAAGCACACACCAGGTGAGAGAAAGCTGTTAAGGGAGAACCCGGAACAGACAGACCTGGGCGCTCACAGGGGAAGAAGAGCAGCTTATGTCCAAAAACTCAGAAGGTGAAAGATAGACTCCCTGTTGCAACCATGAGTCCTGGAAAAAAGATCAATACCTGGTGTGGGAAGTCCTTTTCTATATGTGTTGTTTATTGGTTAATGAGTAAAGCTGCTTTTTCCTAAGGCAGAGCAGAATAAAGTTGGAATTCCAAGTAAATAAAAGGAAAAAGGAGGCATAGTCAGATACCATGCAGCTGCCCAAGGAAACAGAAGTGCCCAGGAACCTTGCTGGTAAACCATGAGCCTTGTGGTAATACACATAACCATAGAAATGGATTAATTTAAGATATAAGAGCTAGCTAGAAATTCACTTATGCTATTGGTCAAACAGTATTGCAGTTAATATAGTTTTTGTGTGATTATTTTGGGATTGGGCAGCAGGAGAAGGAAACAGCAGCCTCCGCCTACAGATTGACACACCAATGCGGGCCAACAGAATCCATGTAAAACCTGAGAGAGCTTTAAAAAAATTCTAGACACACACACACACACACACACACACAAACAGTTTAGCACAGCTTCTTGATAGCTGTGTTTTGGTGGGGATGGGCTCTGCTGGCAGCGAGCAGGAGCACCGTGGTTCCTTTAAGAGAGGTCTTCCTGATTCAGCACTGGCAGCCAAGGCTGCATGGCTTCTTTAGGGAAGAGCTTCCTGGTTTGTGTTAGTTGCGCAAACAGCTCTGGCTCTTTCAGAAGCCTGAGCACTTAAATGGGGTCTATGAACAATGTGTTACAAATTGCTTAGTGGTGACACAGACCCGTTGTGACCCTGGAGCTGGGACAATGTGCGTGACTCTCAGAGACAGTGACCATGTCTTTGCCAAGTTGGAATGGGCAGAGCAAACAGGCAGGGCCATGAAGTTGATCCTAGCCATACCCACTTAGCATTTTTTTTTAAAAAAAAACAAAACAATGCTCCTGGTCAAAAAATACAGACACTAAAATAAAAAAGACCTCTAAGTGGGTCACAGTGTTGGATAAATGCATGTAGGCTTGGTAGAGAAAAAAGATAGTTATAAAAAATAAAAAAGTCTTTAAAGAGACAGAGTATAGACAGTCATAGATTAAAGGAGTAAAGAAAAATAGGCATGTAAAGATTAAAATACACAGAGAGTCTGTATTACATATTATGATTACTTTGAATTTTTTTGATGTAAATGAGCTAAGTAAAGAGAGACATTTCATTGTACAGGCTGCAAAGCTAAACCAACATGTATGTATGTATATATATATATATATATATATATATATATATATATATATATATAAAAGGTATTTTGACTTCTAACTTTGGGTCTAAGAATATGTTGCTTTAAAAAAAGAGGTTCTGCTTTTCTTTCCACAGAGGATGAAAACCTGTGGATTCCTTACAGACTAATGTGATTTGACGGACCCAGACCCTCCCAAAAAGTCTCCATGAACCCCTAAATACTTTACCCAACAAAAAGCAAAAAAGCAGTTTGCAGAAAACTACACCTAAATTCCCAAATATTGTTTATAAATGTTTGTTTTAATTTAAAGGGGTGTATGATACAGAGATGAATACTTTGCATTGGTATGGATCTTGGTCTAATAATACAAATTTAAGGTCAATTTTGGTTTTTTGTTTTTTTTTAAATATTTATTTATTCATTTATTATGTATACAATATTCTGTTTGTGTGTATGCCTGCAGGCCAGAAGAGGGCACCAGACCCCTTTACAGATGATTGTGAGCCACCATGTGGTTGATGGGAATTAAACTCAGGACCTTTGGAAGAGCAGGCAATGCTCTTAACCTCTGAGCCATCTCTCCAGCCCCAAGGTCAATTTTGTTATATGTATATTTTTGCTCTTGATTAAGGTATTGTGTTTGTGAAGCTCATTTAAAAATGTAACGTATAGTTAAAAAATACAGATTAATAGTTATCTATAATAGTCAAGCTTGTAGTGATGTGAATTAGGTTTTGTGGATATACAGAGATATATATCAGATAGATAAGTATTCTTCAGATTTTTCAAAGACATACAAAACATGGCATTTAAAATGTGAGAGCTTAGACTTTTCTTGACAGTGAGACATGTCTGTTTCTGGCAGCACCAGTTATTTCAGAGATGTTGGTGGGAATTAAAGAACCTCATTTAAAATTTATCTTCAATGTGACAAGGCTAGCCATTTGTGCAAAAAACTGCTCTTGCCTAGACTGCTTGATGGTATGCTGAATAAACTAGACATGCAGGACCCACGAAAAAATGACTACTAATGTTGCCTTAAAAATGTAAGATAGCCCTTTGGGGTTCCTGCTTCATAAAAGAATCTGTCAGACATTCTGTAGGACAGAAAAAAGTGACTGACAAACTATCAATATAGGCGAAACTGTCTTTAAAATTTCCTGCTTCATGGAAAATTCTGCCGGATACTATGGGCCTGTATAAATATGGATGCCCCAATGTTACAAAAGGACTTTGGGTGACTGTTCAGGCAGTAAGATGTCTCTGTCAATTCTGGAGTTTTGGAAGTTGCTTACAATACACTTTGTTTTCTTAGGTAATATTATATCCTTCTGGAGTCTTTGATGGAGTTGAAGAAAAATAGTTATAATTATAAAAGATAGATTATATATAAAACTTTAGACTCATAAAGATAGGATAGATTATAAAATATTTTTCTTAATTTGCCAAATGTAGATGGATTATATATTGTAACTATAATTCTTGCTTGATACCTGTTTTGCTGTATGTAATCTTGCTATGTTAAGTTAAAACCCTCCTTTCTATTAGAAAAGAAAAGGGGAAATGGTGTGGGAAGTCCTTCTGTATGTGTTTCCCTTTTACTAGTTAAGGAATAAAGCTGCTTTGACCTACGACAGGGCAGAAGATAGTAAGACAGGATTTCCAAGCAGATGTGTCAGAGAGACACCATAGCTGCCCAAGGAGAAAGAAGTGCCCCAGAACCTTGCTGGTAAACCACAAGCCTCATGATAATACACAGAATCATAGAAGTGGGTTAATCTAAGATGCCAGAACTAGCTAGAGTATGCTTAAGCTATTGGTAAACAGTATTGCAATTAATATAGTTTCTATATTGTTATTTTGTGTCTGGGTGGCCAGAGAAGAAATGAACAGCCTCTTCTAACAAATGTCCCCTCTATTCACCCCCAAAATCGGAAGGTGTAGCTCAGGCTGGTCTCAAATTTACTATGTACCCCAAAATTGCCTGGAACCTTTGATCCTTCTACCTCTGTCTCCCAGGCATGATTCCATGCCTGGCATTGCCTTTAAAATTCTTTTAATTATTATTTTTATTGCATTTTTTATGTATGTGTTCTTATGTGTGTGTTCACAGCGTGTGGATATCAGAAGTACTTGCTATATAACCAAAGCTGGCACTATACTCATGGGAAGCCTCCTGCCTCTACCTTCTGTGTGTTGGTATTCCAGGTGTACTTACCCATACCTGGCTTAATTAACTTTGTACTTTGAATAAAATAGTTTGCTTAGTTTGTGTGAACAGAAATGTCTGAAAAGAAAATGTCTGGCTGTGAACAACAACAACAACAAAGCTCCTGGAAGGGGTCTGTGTTGTGTCTGAAGAGACAGACAGACTAGGCAGAATTTCAATACTGTGGAGAGGTTTGAATTTGATAGGTCCAGAGGCTGATTACTTTACCTTGTGCTAGTTCTAGCTTTTGCCGCACTCAGTATCTGAGTTTCTTCCTGTCTTCCTTTCCCTTTTTTTTTTTTTGACTTTTCAAAACACGCAGGGTTTCTTTGTGTATCCCTGGCTGTCCTGGAATTCACTCTGTAGACCAGGCTGTCCTGGAACTCCGGAGATCCTCCTGCCTCTGGCTGCTGTATGCTGTGATTAAAGGTGTGTGCCACCACCACCCTGATGCCACTGTATTGGAACTAGCACCTCAGGATAATAAATAAAAACCTCCTTGAAGCTATTAACTTAGCAGAGCATTAGCTTTTCCAAACCGAGAGCTCTAAGAATGTCATCAGATGGCCTCTTGAGCCTATAGAATACCACTCCCCACATCTCTATGTACTTTCCTCTCTGGTGCACACACAAATGTTTTTGTTTTTGTTTTTTCAAAACAGGGCTTCTCTGTGTAGCCTTGGCTGTCCTGGAACTTGTTCTGCAGATCAGATTGGCCTAAACTCACAGAGATCCACCTGTCTCTGCCTCCAGAGTGCTGGGATTAAAAGTGTGCACCATCCCGACCAGCTTCAATTCAGCATTCACATAAGCACAAAAGGCAGAGCACCGTTGAAAGAACAGTGTGGAAGAAGTCTTTACAGGATCTCTAATTTGTAGGGAGAGACTTCAACTGAGTTAATGCCATGTCGTCATAAGTGAAGAAAGAAAAACACCCAATAAGCACAAAAACAGAACCAATAGCTATGTGGGAACTTAACTCGGGCTTTTTTCAATGAATGCTGGTAGGCATGAATGAAAGATGAACTATGTATCAGTGCTCAGTGAACAATAGGTACAATTGTGAAGGCAAAGCCATAGCAAGAAGTGTGAAAGTGCACACTTTTAATCCCAGCACTTACAAGGCAGAGGCAAGCAGATCTCTGTCTGTTCACAGCTAACCTCGTCTACATAGTGAGTTGAAGTCTAGCCAGGGCTACCTAGTGAGGCCATATTTCAAGACAACAAAAACAGAATCCACTATCAACACCAGCAAACAACAACAAAAACCCAACAACAATGCTGATCTAGGGTAACTCAGGGGCTTGGAATAAGAGGACCAAAATGATTACCCCCCAAATGAAACCTCAGTCAATTGGAGTCTCTCAAAAATTAAGACTATCCATACACGCCATTAAAAGAATAAAACGGAAACATGCTATGGTGCATATTTGTTTCATATTGTTTGTTTTGTTGGTTGGTTTTTCAAGACAAGGTTTCTCAGTATAGCCTTGGCTGTCCTGGAATTCACTCTGTAGACCAGGCTATCCTCGAACTCACAGAGATCTGCCTGCCTCTGCCTCAAGAGTGATGGGCTTAAAGGTGTGCATTGCGAGAGCTCATTCCGCTCCTTCAGCCAATAGCCGCTGAGATACCAGCCCATTGGGGCGTGGTCTCTCTCTCTTTAAAAATGCAGCAATTGCCCTCAGCTCACTCTCTGGCTTCTGGCTCCGCTTCCGGCGACTAGGCTCCTTTCCTGATTGTGCAGAGGGCTGTTGTCTGGGATGGAGATCTGTACGTTTTCCCCTTTAAATAAATAACTGTTCTATTAATCATAATTATAAACTGGTGTGGGATTGTTTATGACTTACGCCTTCAGGTGTACACCATCACTACCCGACTGGGGCATATGTGTAAGGCATATTTAGTTGACAAAGCAGTTATAACCTGAATGCTAGGTGTGGGGAAAACTAGGTATCTGAATTGAGGAACCATTGTAAGATTGGTATCTTATCAGTGAAAGGGAGGTGTCCAGCCACCCCCGCCAGCCCCAGAATAGGTACAAAACATACCTAGCCACCAAATTCTTAGATAAAGGAGATGTATTATCCCAGGGGGACAAGTGGGAGGGAGGGTGGGGGTGAGGCTACAAAGGTAGCGGCAGCAGCAAGCAAACAAGAGAAGGTAATTCTGCAGGAGTGGCTTTTTAAGGAGAGATGGAGAGGGAGGGGAAGGGAATCTGTGCTGGGATGAGTTGGTAAATCCTGACTGGATATTCTGCAGGAGTGGCTTTTTAAGGAGAGATGGAGAGGGAGGGGAAGGGAGTCTGTGCTGGGATGAGTTGGTAAATCCTGACTGGATATTCTGCAGGAGTGGCTTTTTAAGGAGAGATGGAGAGGGAGGGGAAGGGAATCTGTGCTGGGATGAGTTGGTAAATCCTGACTGGATATTCTGCAGGAGTGGCTTTTTAAGGAGAGATGGAGAGGGAGGGGAAGGGAGTCTGTGCTGGGATGAGTTGGTAAATCCTGACTGGATATTCTGCAGGAGTGGCTTTTTAAGGAGAGATGGAGAGGGAGGGGAAGGGAGTCTGTGCTGGGATGAGTTGGTAAATCCTGACTGGATATTCTGCAGGAGTGGCTTTTTAAGGAGAGATGGAGAGGGAGGGGAAGGGAGTCTGTGCTGGGATGAGTTGGTAAATCCTGACTGGATATTCTGCAGGAGTGGTTTTTTAAGGAGAGATGGAGAGGGAGGGGAAGGGAGTCTGTGCTGGGATGAGTTGGTAAATCCTGACTGGATATTCTGCAGAAGTGGCTTTTTAAGGAGAGATGGAGAGGGAGGAGAAGGGAGTCTGTGCTGGGATGAGTTGGTAAATCCTGACTGGATATTCTGCAGGAGTGGCTTTTTAAGGAGAGATGGAGAGGGAGGAGATGGGAGTCTGTGCTGGGATGAGTTGGTAAATCCTGACTGGATATTTTAGCCAAATGAATATTGATTGTTGGGCCTTGGTGTTTTGTCTCAGTAATGAGTTAGTGGCCAAATAAGGGAATAGGCCTTGGGGGCTGGCTAACTTTAGGAACCGCAATGCTTTTCAGCAAGGGGGAAGAAAAGCAATGAACAGGCAAAGCCTGTTCTCAAGGCTTGCCATGCTTGGGCCTGTTAGATCCATTTAATCAGGGTGCAAGAAGCCACCAAAGCTGCTGTAAGCTGCAGCTGTGCACTGTCTTTCTTTCCTGTAGGTTAGCAGTGACTGCTTGATCTGTGGAACACACTGTTGGAAGAGAATCTGACTGGGGTGGAAAGATGGTGACCTGACGAGCACTTGCTGCTAGAGATGTGATTTTTCTAAACTTTTCACATTTAGTGCATGTGCACATGTGCATTTATTGCACATGTCTCACAACACACTGGTCGAGGTCAGAGGACAACTTGTGGGAGTTAGGTCCTGGAGACCAAACTCAAGTAGTCAAGGTTTGCCTTTATTCTCTTAGCCATCTTTTTATCTTTGTAGCTTCTGAAGTCTTCAAGAAAGCTTTCTGGAAAGAGGCTAAATCAGCAGTTAAGCAAGAAAATATCAAGACTCCTTATTCCTTTAATGATGGTTAATAAATGTCTATAATTTATAGGTTTGCCATAGTGATAAATAAGGTGACTGCTGAAGCTTTTATTTTCCCTGCCTGGTCTATGCCCCTCTGCCTCCTCATGTGCCCCAGAGGGAATCTTGCTGCTGAACCCCCTTAAGAAGGCTGACCTTTGTATCTCTGGAGTATTTGGGCTAAGGGTAGATTTTAGCCAATGGCAACTCACCAGCAAGGTGCCCTGGTTTGGAGCCCCTCAAAAACTGAGACCCTGTTTGTCTCTTGCAGGGCTGAGTGACAGCAGTTATGTGCTCTTACCCAAGAGCACAGTGCCTGCTGGTACCCTTCGCCTTTGTCTTCTCTGGCTGGGTTTTCAAAGTCAGCTCATTTCGTAGGACCCTTCATTAAAAACGTGACAATGGTTTCTTACCATTGTGAGTTGATTACTGTTGTTAAAGGTCATTAACTAATCTACCTATGCAGTCAGCAGTTGACTTAACTCCTGTCTTCCATTACTGCCCCAAGTGTACCCAAGCACAGGAATGACACCTCTACCCCGACAACAGAGACAGTTCTTATTCCTTAAGATTCATTCAGCCATAGAGATAGTCATTGTCTTAGTTAGGGTTTCTATTGCTGTGAAGAGACACTATGACCACAGCAACTCTCATCACAGAAAACATTGAATTGGGGCTGGCTTACAGTTAGGAGGTTTAATCCATTGTCATCATGGAGGAACATGGTGGTGTGCAGGCAGACACAGTGCTGGAGAAAGAGTTGGGAGTCCAACACTTTTATCTGCAGGTAGCAGGAGACTGTGTGCCCTACTGACCAGACTTGAGTTTATGAGACTTCAAAGCCCGCCTCCACAGTGACTCACTTTCTCCAACAAGACCACACCTCCTCCAGCAAGACCACACCTCCTCCAGCAAGACCACACCTCCTCCAACAAGACCACACCTCCTCCAACAAGACCACACCTCCTCCAACAAGACCACACCTCCTCCAACAAGACCACACCTCCTCCAACAAGGCCCACTCTCTATGTGCCAAGCATTTACATATGAGTCTATGGGGGTCATGCCCATTCAAATTACCATAGCTATCTATCTGTTAGGGACTGGGACTGTGTCCCCCACCACAGCCATCTATCTGTTAGGGACTGGGACTGGGTCTCTCACCACAACCATCTGTTAGGGGCTGGGACTGAGTCCCCACCACAGCCATATATGTGTTAGAGTCTGGGACTGAGTCCCCACCACAGCCATCTATGTGTTAGAGTCTGGGACTGAGTCCCTCACCCCGACTCCATTCACACTGAAGAACAAAGTGCCAGAGTTTCAGGATGTGACTGCATTTAGAGACAGCTTTGCCATGGAGCAAATGTGAAATGTCCCCAAGCCTCCTGTGTCTGGACACTGGCGTCCAGTTGTAATGTTTTGGAAAGGCATAGAGACTTTAGACGACAGGAAGACCTGAGGACGGAGTGTGCTCTCTGGATCCGACAAAGGTGGTAGGAAAGAACTCCTGAGGATTGCCCCCTGACCTCCACGAGAGTGCCGTGCATATGTACACATATGCATATTAATTAAATACATACACATAAAAAATTTAGCAAAGAATTCTGTACTCATAGGAAGCTGCACCCTGCTCAGTAACAAACCTGTATTCTTAGAATACCATTTTATATCACTGGAGACATCAAGTCAGTGATTCCTGGAAGACAAAAGTTATGGCCAGCAGAAGTGGAAACACAGTTCACGGTCAGTGAAGAGTTCCAGAAATTCACCAAGACTAAGTCTAGGAGAGAAAAAACAAAACATAGACACATAAATACATTTCCAATAATTTTGAAATTACTGCTTGTCACATATGTAAGGGTTCTCAGTATAGGGGGGGCATTACCAGAAATTTAGAATTATTAACTTAGAATGTTTCAAGTGAATCATGAGTAACAGCTGCAAATACAGGTGTGTGTGTGTGTGTGTGTGTGTGTGTATGTGTGTGTGGCCCACAGAGAGACACACAGATTGTGATACTGAAGGAAATAAATTAGACTTGTGATCTTGGGATTGTAATTCAGGAAGACTACCAGCCATCAGTTTAGGTCACTGGATCTCACAAAACTGTCCTTTCCAAGTGAAGGAAGTGTGCTAATCCCTTGACTAAGGAGTCTGTTGAGATCTGTAACGGATAATATTGACTCTGAAGAAAGTCTGGAGAAGATGAATTATATGTTTGAAGTTGTAGCAATATGTAAGCCGGTGTAGAAGAATCATGAACAATGGCTGCAGTCAGATGACAATGGGTTCCATCATGTCAAGTCACTGTGTCTACAGCGTCCATCTACACCGTGGTTTGGCACTTTGTAGCTGAGTTTTGTTTTGTTAGTTGGTTGTGTAGTACTGGGTGCTGAACTTAGGATCAGGAACCTATTAGGTGTCGTCGTTACTGTTCTATTGCTGTGAAGGACACCATGACACACAGTTGACAGGCCACTGTTATAAAAGAAGCCATTTAACTAGGGTTTGCTTACACTTTCTGAGGGTCAGTCCACCATGGTGGCAGGGAGCAGTCATGGCACTGGGACAGCAGGCAGAAGCACAGGGATACACTTCCTCCCACAAGGCCACACGGCCTACTCCTTCCCAAACAGATCTACTCACTAGCAGCTAAGCATCAAACATATGGACATATAGGGAATACTCTCAATCAAGCCGCCACTGGCCTATGTCATTAACCCTTAAAGTATTATAAAATCTTATATAAAATTTATATAAATGTCATCCTAGGATATGTATCTTTCTTGCTCTATGTACTCTGTTGACTTGGCTAATGCACTGCTTCTGTTTGGGACCTGATTATTATACTTGTGAGGGGAGGACAAAACCAATCAGATTGACTCTAAGACAGTGGTTCCAATTTTCCCAATGCTGCGACCCTCTAATGCCATTCCTTGTGTTGTGGTGATCTTTAACCATACAGTTATTTTCATTGCTAGATCATAAGTCTATTTTTGCTACTCTTATGAATTATCATGTAAATATGTTTTCCAATAGTCTTAGGCGACCTCTCTGAAAGGATCGTTTGACCCCCAAAGGGGTCATGACACATCAGTTGAGAACCACTGCTCTAAGAGTCAGGGAAGGCACAGCCAGCTCGATGTTTCTACAGTGCCAAAGATTCCACAGCTATTCAAACTTTTCATGCATTTGAGCAGAATGGATTCGATAAACAGAATCACAACCACCGTTTATAACATAGTGTACATGCAAAAAGTAGCATTTCTGCAAAATTCTTTTAAAAAACTAAAAATAACTAAATATTAAGTAAAAAGGAAAAGCAGAGAACTCCCCATTAGTTGAGGACAGCGGTGCACATCTGGCATCCCAGCACTCCAGAGGTGAGGGCAAAAGAAGCATGTGTAGAGGCCAGCCTGGCTGACACAGTGGGTCCTGTTTCAAGAAGTCCCCCAAACAAAACAAAAGAGAAAGGCAAACACTAGTGTTCAGTTTAAACATGGATAACTGGCAAGGTGGTGCACATCTTTAATCCCAGCACAAGGGAGGTAGAGGCAGGCAGATCTCTGAGAGTTTGAGGCCAGTCTGGTCTATGTAGCAAGTTCTAGGATAGCCAAGGCTACATAGAGAAACCCCGTCTTGAAAAACAAAAATAAAAGCAAAAATACTCCAACATAAATAATTCAGAAAATTTTCACTTTAATGTACAAATATAGCAGTATTTCTATATCAAATTATTTCATGGTTAAACAAATATTATACACACACATATATTTATGAATATGTACATGTGTATATATGCATATACATGTATGTGCACAGAGACACACTCTTAACTTTATAGAATTCTTTAAAATTTTCACAGTAGAAATGTATAGAATGCCGATGAAAAACATTTTTTGCAGCTTAGTGAACAATTACTTCTGTGGGTTAAAAGCTTCATTTCTGTTTGAATTTCAGTTTTTGGAAGCGGAACTATGCTTTGACATCCAAATCTTTGTCAGACCTTACAGCTTTGTAAAATAAGGGATAAAAGCAAGGCAGTATCAAATATAAGAGAAAAATAATTCTCTTATTACCTCTCATCTTTGAATTGACTGTATTGTGACTTTAACTACCTCTAGAGATCCTTATGAAATCTGTGGGGGATTTTTGTTGTTGTTTGTTTTTAATATTTATTTATGTGTATATTTGTCTACATGTATGTCTGTTTGTTACATGTATGCCTGATCTCCACACAGAGGTCAGAAGTGGGCACAGATCACCTGGCACTGGAATTAAAGGAGGCTGTGAGCCACCATGTGGGTGCTGGCATCTGACCTTGGGTCCTCTGCGAGAACAGGTGCTCTTAACCACTGAGCTGACTCTCCAACTCTGTGCTGGTTTTTGAAGACAGGATTTCACTGTGTAGCCGTGACTGTCCTGGAACTCACTCAAGCTGGCCTTGAACTCACAGAGATCCACCTGCCTCTGCCTCCTGAGTGCAGGGACTGCAGACAAATGTTACCACGTCTATGTGAAGATGTTTGTGTTTTAACTTATGTTTGTGATTATCTTTGCAGAAACAAATGTTTTCCTAATGGCACACACAAAAACCCCTAAGCTTAGACATAAACTAGTTCCTCATGTCTTTATAAACAATTTCAACACATCAAGTTCTACAGAGATAATTTAAACACAACAGTGAAATAATTTTTTTTTCTGGCTCTATGTATTTGAGTAACATAAATATTTTAGGTGCCTGATGCTGAAAAGGACTTGGAAAAGTCTGCTCCACAGTAACTGTCTCATAAGTCAAACTACTACTACAAAGTTTAATACGTCTCATCTATGACAGCAAAGGGCCTCCCTAACACAACTGCTTCTGTGTTTTAAAACTGTGAATTGGGCCAGCTTATGAAGCTCATGGCCTGCCACTAAGCTATATCCCAGCATAATAACATGCTTGCAAACCAGAATGCTGTAGATCTACAAAAGCAGCACTTTCTGAAAAGCTATGGAGCGTTTCATAACTGTTTTGAAACCGACTGGTCGGATGATCTAAACTATTTCCATATGTACGTGTGTTCTACCTGCACATATGTCTGTGCACTACATGTGTGCCATATCCAGGTCTGGAGTTACACACAGCTGTGGGCTGACATGTGGGTACTGGGAATCGAACCCTGATCCACTGGAAAAATAACCAGTGTTCTTAACTGCTGAGTCATCTCTCCAGCCACAGGAAAAATGGTTTTGAGACAAAGTCTCAATGTAGCCCAGGCTGGCTTTAATCTTTTCAGTTCCTGCCTCCACCTCCTGAGTGCTGGATTATGTGTGTGCTACTATGCCCAGCTGGCCCATTTATGCAGAGCTGGGGACTGAAGCCAAGGGTTTGCACATTCCAGGTGAGCACTCTACCAGGTTCCTGACATGCGGCTTCAAAGAAAGGTTTTACTTTTGGATTAATCATGTATTATTGTATTTGAAATCTAAAAATACATTCGTCTTCCACAAAACACCTTCTCCTATCTTTCACACCTCCTATTTCATGGTTTGAGAGTTTAGGTGCATCTCAGTCATTTGGTAGTTCTGTTTCAGAACGTGCAAAAATTCAAGGTTGTGAGCCTCTCTAGGCTCCCAGTAATGTGGTTAACTATATTCAGATACCTAGGAGTAGGATGAGCCATGGGTTTCCTTTCTTTTCTTGCATCACTTTGCATGCCTGGTGCCAAAGGAAGTCAGAAGAGGGCACTGGGTCCTCTAGAACCGGAGTTATGGATGGCTGTGAACTACCATGTAGATACTTGGGATCAAACCCTGGTTCTCTGCAAGAGCAACAAGTGCTCTAACCTTTAGGCCATCTCTCTTGCCCTCTACCTGCCATGTACATATCCATCCATGTACACATTCATCCGTGCACACATTCATCCATGTACACATTCATCCGTGTAATATTCATCCATGTAATATTCATCCGTGTATTATTCATCCGTGTACACATTCATCCATGTAATATTCATCCGTGTACACATTCATCCGTGCACACATTCATCCATGTACACATTCATCCATGTAATATTCATCCATGTACACATTCATCCGTGCACACATTCATCCATGTACACATTCATCCATGTACACATTCATCTGTGCACACATTCATCCATGTACACATTCATCCGTGCACACATTCATCCATGTAATATTCATCCATGTAATATTCATCCATGTAATATTCATCCGTGTAATATTCATCCATGTAATATTCATCCATGTACACATTCATCCGTGTACCTATTCATCCATGTAATATTCATCCATGTACATATTCATCCATGTAATATTCATCCGTGTACATATTCAAAGAGAATATGTACTTAACAACAATGACAAGTTTTAAATTTACTTTAAGAACATTTGTATGGGTGCTTTGCCTACATGTAAGCTTGTGCCCATGTGTGCAGTGCCTGGAGGCTGGAAGAGGCTGTCAGATTCCCTGGAACTAGAATGACAGACAGCTGTGAGTTGTACAGCGATGCTCAGCTTGCATCCCAGTCCTCTGTAAGAGCAGCCGGTGCTCATAACCACTGAGTCATCTCTCCAGCCCTCGTATGCATTTTCTTGACACGTTACTTATTCACAGAAAATTACAAAAGAGCTCACACACCAAACTCAATCTTTTTTTTTTTTTATTTAAAAATCCACCTCAAAATTCAGTTCTGGGTTTTAGTTTTTGTTTAAAAAGGAGCGAACATTTAAAAGCATCCAATGTTACTAGTCTACAATTCACCTAGTTATGAACACTTGGTTTGTGGCCTGGGAAAACAAGCACAGCACACGGATCAGGCACAGTACTGTGGCCAGTGGGCCAGAAATCAGGGCACATTGTGTACGCAGGCAACAGTTAAGAGGTCTGAACGGAGGGAGACTAGCCTCAGATGTGGACATTCCGTTCTGTGTCCCCTCCCCAAGCCATCAGTGAGTCTCAGATCAATGCATAGAGATTGTATGTAACTTGGGCAGACAAGGGACAATGCTAGCTGCTTTCCAAGTCACACGGCAAAGCCAAGACAGACAAGTGCAATTACAGTGACAGTAATTCATGATCTGAACATCCACACCATGCAACGCCATGTTACAGATGACAGAATCGCACCATTCCCTTGCTGGGTTCAAAGATCCAGCTGGGCGGTATTACCACGACAGGGATTCACACAACAGCAAGGCTTCGATGGTTCAAGAACTGGGGCAGTGAATACAAATCACAGTACAAAATTCTTAATTCATCTACTCACCAAGGCAATAGGTGCTACTTACAAGGATCACTTAAAATGACATTTCTTTTTTTAAAATGCAGATATAAAACATTAATTGCATAGGGATTTTAAATATAAGGCCAAGAAGAATATTAAGTAAAAAAAATTATAGAAAGGGCACTATGGTGTCAAAAGAGAGGATTTCATTCTCAAGAGTAATAATATTGAATTACTGTCTACTTAATTCAAAATCACAGTATGTTGCTGTAACTGACAGTGAATGCCAACGTTTCATTAATTCTAAACCAATATTAGGATTAACCCAAACCTAACTGGAGCTCTCTGTCTAAACCTGATCAGGGTATTGGCACGGCAGTGCCCTGTACGTACCTGATTAGCCACAGAACCCACCTTTTGCAAATAATGTTTGATCCATGTGAACAAGGGTTGAGAGCAGACCACCAGTCCATCTGCAGGTGATTTGTGGGCCTAATAGTGTAACCGGAGCCAGTCTGGCAAAGGTGCAAGGTCCTACCCAGCAGAACCCTTCACACAATGAACCCAAAATACCAATTAACAAAAACCAACCAAGTTATACTATTAAAACCTAAGTATACATGAGCCAAAGAACTAGGTCTTGACACCAGTATATACATTATCCCCGGTATTTTGGAAACCAACAAAGGGGGAGTCCAACTATATTCTACAGTTTAAGCTCATGGTTGCCACCTTTACGGGAAAGCAAATTTGTGAACTACTTCTCATTTTAATGGTGTTAGCCTGTAGCTTCAACTGAAATTTCCAGAACTAAAAGTAGCTCATTTCACTTAGTATTGTTACATAGAGTAGTGTGAGAAGACAAAAGGAACTCCCAAGGGAATCTGCTAGGGTACATCGGGAACTCCCGAGGGAATCTGCTATGGTACTTCGGGAAGACCGAAGGGAATCTGTTAGGGTACGTCAGGAAGAAGGGAATCTGTTAGGGTACATCAGGAAGACCCAAGGGAATCTGTTAGGGTACGTCGGGAAGACCCAAGGGAATCTAATCTGTTAGGGTACGTTGGGAAGACCCAAGGGAATCTGCTAGTGTACGTCGGGAAGAAGGGAATCTGTTAGGGTACATCAGGAAGACCCAAACCAACATGGTCAATGAAAAAGTGCATCACTATAGTAATACTACAGACATGTTAGCTAGGGACAGATGTTTCTGTGAGAACTACAACACTATTTCCCCCACATTATTTACACGTTACAAACCCAATACCACACAGCACCATTTACAATCTAATTTGCTTGACCACGTCTGAGAGGTCCTTTTCTCCATCCTTGCTTGCTTGAGCTTCTACTGAGAGTAGAAGCGTCGTGTTCTCCGCTTGGCATCTGTCTTTTCCTCAGTTCCCACTTGTTCGGCAGTGGCAATGGTGTATCTTCACTTCACACTTTTGGTGGGAGTTTCCGACTCTGTCGACTGCCTGCCATCCGTCCAGGCTTCCCGGGTGCTCTTCAGAGCCAGAGTCTTCTGCTGGTCCACCACAACATAATCCACCCTCTCGTCGGCCATGCTGCTGCCCGATCCACTGCTCTTTTGCTAAAAAAAACAAAGAAATTGCCCCCAAAGTGCAATTTGTGAGAATGGTTCTGGGTGAAACTCAAAATTTAAAATAGATACATATGCCTTTCATGGGAGTGCCCATCTTTCCTCCCAGGACTCAGGAGGCAGAACTAGGTGGGTGGAGCTGAGTTCAAAGTCAGCCTGGTCTATGTAGAGAGCTCCAGAGCAGCCAGGGCTACATAGTGAAACCCTGCTTCAAAAACAAACAAATATAGACAGATATTTGCAGTCCTGAAATTACATACAGAAAAGCCTTAGTTTAAGTGTATTGTCTGTCCGTACCTAACTTGACACTAATTTCTCTTAATTTTAAAATTATATAGAACCATTCAAACAGAAGAAGATGAAAACCAGGTCCATCTAAAATGCAGAGACCAGAGTCTTCCCTTAGCTTCTGTTCGACCTTTCCAGGTCTGGATCAGCACCAGGACCACCTGCTGCTTACTCTTAGCCCTAAGTAAGGTACTATTCAAAGGAAAACAAACTACAAAGGGGATCCCCCTCGACCCCTAATGTGCAACTAGATACAGGGTAACTGAAAACAAACACAGCTGGCAATGTTCTGTAGGGCTCAGTACACAGCAGGAGACAGCTAGGATTTGAGGGAATGGTGAAGAGGGACAAGCCTTTGCCATGTACATGAATTGGTACAGTGCAATGGGGGGCGTAGGAGTGGGGAGCTAGGGAAGGAGAGATGCTGGGGTGTGGGACTAGGGAAGGAAGGATCTGGGTGGGCTAGGAAAGGAAGGATGCTGGGGTTGGGGGGGCTAGGGAAGGAGTGATGCTGGAGTTGGGGGGCTAGGGAACGAGTGATGCTGGGGTGGGGGCTAGGGAAGGAGGGATGCTGAAACCGAGACTCCGGATAAGCTGGAGGTCCTCTAAGGAAGCTGATGTGGTCCTAGAGTAGTCGTCTCATCTGGCTTCTAGAAGCAAAGGAACTAGAATTGCTTTGTGCAGGAAATTCAGCTTCTCAAAGTTCAACCCTGAATTTGCAATAAAAATTCATAAACACACAAGGAGGCAAGCCATAAAGAATGTAGGTTAGTGGAAAGAATAAACACGAATTCTGGTCTCTGAGGACTTTAGATACTGAAATTACTGTATCAGACTGTAAGTATGTGCACAGAGTATTAACGGGCTAATCAGAAAAAACATTAGACACACAACAGAAAGAGATGAACATCAGTTAAAGCAAATCAAACAGAATTTCATTTCAGAGATAAATATACAATAATTGAAAACAACAAAGAAACCAAAACCAAAATTCTCAACAAAAGAGAACTGAGAATTAGTAAATTTGGTGATAGAGCTATAAAAACTATCTAAAATTAGACAGAGAACCCAAGGACAGAAAACTACAAAGATGTGGAAATAGAAGGTGTGCTGTGTCTTAACTGGCAGGTGATAAAGGGAATTAGTAGAGAAGCGATATGTAAAGCCGCAGCGAACAGACTTTTGAGAACTGAGAAAAAGTTATAAATGGGGGTGGGGTGGGGTAGTACTGTTAGCATCCAGGCACACGTTGAGAGCCTGGCACAGTGCGTCACCCACCCGTCTGCACATAGCTGACAGTATCCTGTTCCTTAGGAGACAAGTTCCATCTACTCCTGCTTTCTTCCTTTGCTTCTTCTCTGAGGAGGCAGCTCACTGTCTGTCTCTGTCTCTCTGTCACCTCCTCCTTCCCCTTCCCTCAATCAACTCCACACTCAAGCTCTGTCTGTGTGGCCTCTCCGTCTTTCACCTGCCACGAGACTCACTGAAGGTTCCACCTTGCTGGGTAATCATAACCAAGCATAACTTCTGTAGAGTGGACCAGTGAAAAGAAGTCTACGTCTACACACACTCTCATGAAATTGTGAATTCAGACAGGGAAGAGTGAAGGCAGACAGATGGGACATGTACAGAGGAAGACCGTTGACAGTGGAAGAGGGTTCCGGGTGGTGAGGAGGGTCAGGCAAGAATCGATCTCAATAGCTCAACTCCCTGCCAGGAAACTGATTCTCTCATTCTGTTAGGAGATGGTGTCATGTCAACATGACAGCAATGAGCTTTTCTCTGGTACAAATAATGACATCTTATGTAAGCAAACTCCCTAATTTTAAAGATTTAAGTTTATTACACTGAAAATTATCCAGATATGCTGTGGAATACTCCTCTTGTACATTGTAGAGATCTGTCACTTGAACTGGTTTAATAAAACAATGATTGGCCAATATCCAGGTAGGAAGAATAGGCTTGGCGACCAAACAAAGAATGATAGGAAAGAGAAAGGTGACTTAAGAGCCCCTTGTCAGACAGCAAGATGGCAGTACTGAGATGAGGTACCATCATATGGCAGGGCATAAATAAGGGATATGGGTGAACTTAAAATATAAGAGTTAGGTAATTATAAGCCTGAGCTATTGACCGGGCACTTCTAAGTACTATTAACTCTCTGTGTGGTAATTTGGGAAGCAGCTGCCAGGTATTTGGGACCAAGCAGCTCTGAGACAGGAAACTTCCACCTGCATAATTATGTGGGGGGAGGGGGAATGAAAGAAATGTAATCTCAACAAAACCTGTTTCCAAAATAGAGACACACAACCTGAAAAACTCATCCCAACAGAGCTCCATTACAGGGACTTCTACAGGATGTACCACAGTGGGGATGAGTGTAGGAAACATGACTTACAGAACCAGGAACTGGAAAGGGGCTTGGGGCTAAGAGTGTACACTGCTCCTGCAGAGGACCTGAACTGGGTTCCTAGCGTTCACATCAGCAGGCTTACAAGCGCTTGTCACTCGGCTCCTGGGAGCCGCTGCCCTCTTCTGGCCTCTGACGAGCATGCACTCATGTGCATATACCCACATACAGATGAAAAGTTAAAAAATATATAATTTAACTTCTAATTGGCAAGCTTGATAGAAATTAAAATTTAAGGAAAAAAACAGCACATGATTTGAGCCATATTTTCTTTTTCTTTCATTTTTACAGAGGGTTTCCATGTAGAGCTGGCTAGTCTGGAATTCTCTATGTAGACTAGGCTGGCCTTGAACTCAAAGACCTTCCTGCTTCTGCCTCCTGAATGCTGGGATTAAAGGTGTCACCACCACGCTCAGCTAAGCCACATTTCCTTCATTCTAAAGAGAGTGAAAGCATGGGCAAACTCAGAATTTGTTAAGTAATCATTTCTACAGTAACCACAATGAGTGGAAAGCTTACAACTTCCACACCTCTACAGAACTAGCATCTTCGTAATTCTGTTGCTTGTGACTTAGAAAATAACTGTCGCGAAATTTCCATCAGGCCCCTAAAACTTCTCCAAAGAAGATGGTCTTTCAAAGAGTGCTTGAATTACTTACAGGGCACATCTGTCTCACTTACCTTCCGTGGTGGCGTGGATTTCCCAGAATCTAGGTCTAGATCTAGGTATTCGACTTGTTTATCTCCCTTGGGCTTGACCATGGGGCTGCTTCCTCCATCGAGGCTGTTACTGCCGAAGAGATTCTGAAAGCACAGAACAGCAACCAGTGGGCAGACATTCAGGAGCTATGCTCTGCCCCCCTCTCTCTTTTTTCCCCCCCGGGGGATGGAGAAGAGTCATTGTATTGGCCAAGACTGGTCTTGAACTCCTGGGCTCTAATTCAAACTTAGTTAAAGCAAGACCTGACCTAGGAGAGCCCCCAGCGATGACTACAGTAGGAGGCAGCCATATTTCTCAGTAGTGTAGCTAGCCACTGGTAAGTGTCCCTTGCTCAAGTAAATAACTCCTTACCCACACGTGTGCAAGCAACCCACCCCAGGCACATGCGCACACGAAACTGTGAAGAGCATTCATAAAAAATATTTAGACACCAAGCCACACATGACTGCAAAAGCTGAAGCAAACATTCTTTTGTTTGTTTGTTTTGGTTTTGGCTTTCTGAGACAGGATTTCTCTGTGTGTAGCTCTGGCTAGCCCGGAACTGGCTCCGTAGATCAGGCTGGCCTCAAACTCAAGAGATCCATCTGCTTCTGTCTCCAAGTGCTAGGATTAAAGGCGTGTGCCACCATTGCCTGGCTGGTGTATTTTTAAATGCAGGGAGCCTGGTAAAAACTAAGACAGTTTTAGAAGATTTGTATATGTGCCCAGCTCAATTACATTTTTATAGAGAGGAACCCTCTTAGGTCTTGCTTTTAAAGTGGAGGGGGGGGTCTGGTAAGAGGTGAGGAGGAGAAGAATATGATCAAAATATATTGCATGGAAAATTTAAAAATAAATATGCACATTTAATTTTAAGCTATTTGGAGAAAGATACATCCAAGTATGTTAACTAAAGCTATGGATCATGACTGCACTTCCTTCAGTTAAGGACCTCCCTCTCTCTCAGCCTGATCTCTTCCTTACATCAAAGGAACTGCATTATAGAAGGACTCTCTAAAATCAGGCAGCAAATCCTGAAGACAGACTTTGGCAAGGACTTCCAGAGCAAATGGCACAGCTCACAGGATGGGGAGCACCTGGATGTCCAGTTAAAATGGCGGGCACGGCCCTCTCCTAAGTTATGAAAAGAACAAAACCCCGCAATGCCATCACAATTCTTTCCCTCTAGAACGTCCCTCTCAGCTTGGAGTGTGGGTAACGCTCCGTCTGAAGGTGCCCAGTGCAAACACACATTTCACCTTTCCCTGGCCAGGGCGGTTTCTACAGTATTTTAAGCTATAAGAGTGACACATAAATTCCTAGTTCCTGCACAGTTAATTCCAGTTGGCTGTTCCTCAGAGGACTGGTCAGCACTCCAAGCTGAACTCTGTCTAACTAACAGCAGAGCTGGGCTTTCTTCTCATCTCAACGTGGGGCTGAAATTCAGCTTCTTTAGGAAGTCTATGGGCCCATCTCCACACTAGCCTTTCACCCAGTATTTTCCCCACACAAGTTTTAGAGAAATTCCAGGATTCTGAGACTCACTGTAAGCACTATGCACATGAAGTAACAAAATAAAGCAATAGTGCTAACATTCTAAGAAATATACAGAATTGATGGATGTTTTTGTTATCATCTAACAACATTTATGGCAGTAGTTGGACCATGACTCAAATTTTCGACAACCTATTAAGGGTTCATTTGATGAATGTGTGACTCGATCTGTACACACAAATCAGATGTAGCATGAATCTGTCCTAACTTTTTGGAGACTATTAATTTTTCTACACCGGTTTAATAAATCCAAAAGCATGTCAGATCCTGTGAATTTCCGTCAACACATTGTGTTACAACAGTTAAGAGTTCTGAGGAATCTTAACAACCACATTTTTTTCTAAGGAAGGGCCACATGGGCCACTGAGTCCTGGCAGCTGGCGGCATGGGGAGCTAGAAGGGACACAGTCGACTTATCGATTGTACCCACAGCTATTTGCACTTAAAAAAAAACACAAGTGTATATGTGTGTCTTTACATATGTGCATGTGTGTGCGGGGACTCACAGAGACCAGCAGAGCACACCGGATCCCTTGTGGGTAGAGTTACTACCATGAACCATCTGAAGTGGGTGCTGGGAATTTAACTCTGGTGCGCTTGGCTGCTGGGTCATCTCTCCAGCCCCAGCTCATGCTTGTTTGGACATACTAGACATACCAAAGTACTTTCCTGCCTTAATGCCATAGGTACACACAATTCTTAATTTCATTTCCTCAGTTTGACTTCTAATTGTAATGCCTTTCTTTCTAGTCCTTCCTTTAGTAGAACTGAAAGATCACTGGAGACCATCTGCATAAGACAGTTCTTCCAGATGCCTGCCATAACCTGGGCCTGGAGGATTTCACTGCACTACAGCTGGGGATGTTTTAAATGAACTACAGCTGGAACGGCTGTGAACTCCTGGAGTGTGGATGTGAAATGCCCTTCAAAGGGTGATCTGTGGGAGGACTTGATCTCACAATGGCACTACTGAGAGGTGGCGACATCTCCAAGAGGTGGGGTCTTTATTTATGTCACTGGGGTCACATCCTGAAGAGGGTGTGAGATCTTGGCTCTTTTCTCACTTTGATACAGGTCACCACAGGCCCAAAGCAACAAAACCGAGCAACCTCAGACACTCAGCACTCCAAGTAAAATAAACCTCAGCCAGGCATGGTGGCACGTGCCTTTCCCACCTTTAATCCCAGCACTCTGGAGGCAGAGGCAAGCAGATCTCTGTGAGTTTGAGGTCAGCCTGGTTTATAGAGTAAGTTACAGGACTGGCTCCAAAGCTACACAAAGAAACCCTGTCTCAAAAACAAACAAACCTTCTCTCTAAACTGGCTGTCTCGGGAATTCATTACAACGGTGCAGAGCTGGCACAAAAACCTTCATGTTTTTCAATGATTTACAGCGGTAACACAGAACAGTTTGACCGCGGCTGGCATTAGACTATGATAGTCCTTAAATGAGCAAAAGTACTTTTAAGGGAGCCTTGGATTGTTTAGGCATAGGAAGAAAGATGTGAGGGTAGAAGTGTGCAGATGGTCAGCACGGTTTAAGCTGCACTGGTTTCACAGGGAGAAATGAACGAGGACTGTACATACCGAGTCTTCGCTGGACAGGTTTGGGTTCATGGGGACGTAGTTCTCCTCACTGTCATGAGAGTCGCTGCTGGACGTCGTGCTGTGCACAGAATCTGGCCGAGGGGACAAGGGGAATCTAGAGGAGCTAAGGAAAGATCACCATGAACATGAGGAAGAGCTGTCCAATCACTCCAGTATAAACCTAAGCGATAACACGCATCCTTTCTAGTTTACAGTTACATACTGCACATTTGTATTAGAACACATGACAGCTCTGACTTTGTAGACCCCTGGTAGGGGAGCTTCTCTAGGCTGTTGTTTGACCTATTGCTCTTGAATATAGGCATTTTATAAAGTTATTTTATAAAATAGAATATTTTAATTGTCCCGCTGTCCAAACTTCGTGTTTTGAGCAGAAGACTTACTCCCGAGCGAAGCTCCTGGTGATGGGGGATCTGACTGGGGCTTGCAGCTCTTCCCACTCTGGCAGCGGCTTTATTTCCAGAGGTGCTGGCTTGGCTAGGAAGAAAGAGAAGAGAAGGTCTGGGTGCATAAAGCCTCGAAAACCAAACAAGATCCTCTCAATTGCACAATTTATACATGGCAGGCAGACACTGTCTTACGTATGATAACAAGGCCTGCAGTGTCAGAGTTTTAAACGCTCAGGGAAAAAAGCTAAAACTTTCGATGCATGACCGTCAGTCAGCTCAAGGTCCAAACTACAAACGACTATATGTTGTTTCTCAATGCGGATACACATCTTGTAGATAGAAATTAAATGAGGTTGTAAAAGTATGAATTCCTTTAAAGTTGCTGGGCACTATTCTCATTAAACCATTTTTTTTTCTTTTTACAAATTTAATCTTTGGGAGCGGAGGACTTAAGCATCTGTGTAAAACTCGTTCTCCAGTATTGAAGCATCCAGCGGACAGCAGCACACGTAAAATGACGTGCCGAAATCACCGGAAACTTCGCTAGATCCCAAACCAAAGGATCATCAACTTGTTCAAAAACATGTAATCTTAATCAGCTATCTTACACATACCACGAGAGCACCGGGTGGTCATTTCAAAGCTGCAGATCTCCTGGGCTCACAGCTCAAGCATGATGAAGCCCATTACTGAATCTCAGTCAAGAGCCCTACCAAGCTATAGCCTTAAAACAGACACTTTCAGCATACTGCCTGCATGAAGGTGATTTTTCTTCAAGTTTCCTTTATTTATTCTTATTTTACATAGAATGGTGAACAAGAGTTCAGCTGTCAATTTCTAAGTTATGCCATGGTAAAAACACCGAAACTACTTTTTATTCTATTTCAGAACAGAAAACACATATATATGCAAAGACAGGAGACAACTGGGGCTCACAGCAGCCCATAAGCAAAGGGGAAACAGCTTGCTGCCGCCTAGAAAGTTAAGGGGTAATGGAGAGACAAGGCTGACTATAGCTGACATGGAATCAAATGGTCCCCACGCTGCCTCTGCCCATCGGAACAAAGAGACTCACTGTGCACCACGAGCTGCATTCTCTTTAGAGACAGCACACTGGGAAGCAGCTTGCAACAGCAGTACTACTAAAGCTCCCCTTTCCCTTTTCCTTCTTTCTTCTGAATCAAAAAAAAAAGTATAAAAATAAATAGATTCCCAATGCCCCAATTAGGTACATACCCTTTCTTCTTGTAGCAAAGTCAGCTATGGTTTGTGAATCAGTTCGCTCTAAACCATGGGGTTTGGGTCTTAAAATTTTAGGACTCTGACCTAATTGGTAAAAAGAAAACTCTCTTATTATAATGTTATTTTTAAATTTGAAAATGGATTCTGTTAAAAAAAAAAAGGTACGGAGCCATGTGCAGAAGTGTGACTTAAGCACAAACAAAAACCTGTTAGTGAAAACCATTCCAGTCTCACTAGACAGGATTCATGCTCAGTACAATGAAATGGAGGAAGCTGCATGCTATGGCGTGACAGGCACGGGGAGCGGGACCGAGAGGGCCGGGAAAGCGACAACGAGCTGCTTAGCCTTCTTTTCTTGAGGACAAGGAGGAAGACAATGTGCCATGTTAGCAGTTCTTGTAACATGTCTTAGAGAACTAGACAACGCAAGAGGCTAAATGAACGTGACTTGAGCGGCTTCCTTTGGCTTCCTGCTGCTCAGGGATGCAGCCTTTACTGTGTTCCTCTACAGAGAACCGGGTGGCTTATCCACTCAAGTTCAGTATTATTCTCCAGGTCAGCTTGTGATCTCACAGCTCTCTGGAGTCCACAGTCACCCACGGCGTCAATCTACTCAAATGAAGCAGAGAGGTGCCCAGGACTGTTCTTAGATGTAGAGCTGTTATGACTCTGAGTAAATACAGATGTGGACATCACCTGTCTGAACACCACAGACCGCTGGCACATGGAGGTTCTAGTATATCCAAACTGCTGTTGGTGTTACCTGCGGCGTGTTGTTCACCCGGTGGTTGTTAGAAGGGCCAACGGTAGTTTTACTTTGTTCCTGAATTGTTCACCTCAGTATTCTCTAAACCTTTGTTTGTTTAAGACAGGGTCTCCCTACATAGCCCTGAAACTCATTAAGCAAATAATAGCTAGACTTGACCTCACGGAGCTCTGCCTGCCCCTGTCTCCTGATGCTGGGATTAACGAAAGGCAATGAGCCACAACGCCAAGCTGTACTCTCCAAATATTATCTGGTTAAATAATGGCTGCTGTCTTGCTCTGGTTTCTCACATTTCTGTAGCTCCATACTTCAACTGCAACTGCTGTCCAGTACTTAATGGGTCACACCATCAAGCCTTAGCAGGACCAACACAGGGGCTCAAAACCTCAGAGCTGTGTGAGAAGCCTGGCTCCTTCGAGCAGCTGCCTCCGGACTAAACATGTTAGGGAAGAGAGAACTACTAAATGAGAGGCATTAAAACAGAAGAAACAGGTCACCCAGGAGGATGAGAGCTCCCGCCCAGAATGATCTTGGGTTATGAAAAGTAGTGACACTCTTTACAAAACAAACAAACAAAAAACAACAAAACTATGCCTTAAAAACCAGGATATCGGTCTTCGGATGTCTCTTCTCCCATTTCTACCAGGACAAACAGGGGCCAGGGTGTTCACAGACAAAACAGAATCATCAAGGATCTGATAACTGGGAGTTTCCTGATGGCCGCTGAACTTATTAAAAGCTTAGCTATCTAGGAAATTATTTTGTTTTAATGTTTTCACCCCTGTGTTTTCGTTTCATAGATATTTTTTTTCTAGGAGGGACCAGTTTCAAATTAGTAAAAGCAGAAAAAAGTTCCCATCTACGTCCCTTTAAATTTCTTCTAGTAACATCTTATTGTGGCAAACAAAACAAAAGTATGCTTAGAGGAAGAAAAATCAGAACGAGTTTACTACTTGGGTTTCTCTTTCTTTTGTTTGGCTTTCCAGACAGGGTCTCACTGTGTAGCCTAGCTGTCCTGGACCACACTCTATAGACCAGGCTGGCCTTGAACCGAGAGGCACCAGTGGCCCTGCTGTGTGGGACCGTACAACGGGCACCCACTTACTTCCCATGATCACCCAGACATGAGATGGTTTTCGGAGATAAGATGGAGTGGAGGATCTGCCACAGAAGTGTACTGCGGACGCCCACCTCACCACACTGGTCAACGTCCCTTGTCCCTCCACAAAGCTCACTAAATCACACTTTATAAGACTGCCTCGGGATGCACGATGGCCCTTACCGACCAACAGCAGACACGTACTGAGAACTTCCAGTAGCCAGGGATTGCCTGAGCGCACCTAACCCTCCCCAAGCTCCTGAGTGAAGGTAGGATTGGAACAAATGCGGAAATTGCCACTGAGGGATGAGGGGCTGCTAAGAGTCACAAGGATGGCAGCAGTGCCAACAGAATTAGAACTCTCCGAGTGCAGGCTGAGGGTTCACTTTCTCATCTCCATGGGCTTATTGACGCCGGGAGCCCTTATCATGGCTATTCTACCTGCATAGTGGGTCCTCTCAACTGTGTTTATACTACTGCATAGATACTGCTTTCACGATGAGGCGAACTCTGCTTTGTTACGTAAATAAAATAAAACCAGGCACCAGGGAGACAGTTCAATCAGTACCGGGCTGTGTAAGCTCCAGAACTTCATCTCTAGCACTCGGGGGGGCCCCAGGCAGAGTGCTGTACCCCTGCAACCTCAGTGTTGAGGAGTGGGGGTGGTGGGAGGGGGGCTACACAATGGGATCCCGGAGCTCACTAGGCAGCCAGTGAGGTAGGGGGTGAGAGAGTGTGGTGGTGGGGATCCCTGTGTGGGGCTGGGGGTGAGATAGTGGGGTGGTGGGGATCCCCAGAGCTTGCTGGGCAGCCAGGCCAGCTGAATCAGGAAGCTCGGGTAGTGAGAGACCCTGCCTTCAACAATGAAGTGGAGAGCAATTGAGAAAAACACCCCACGCTGACTCTGGCCTCCGTACACTACATGAATAGAGGTGGGGGAAAATCAAAGATTGTTATCAGAAAACATTTGCCCCTCAGAGTCAGTGTGCTCAGCGCAGTTCCGCAGGCCACACTTTCTTCAAACACACACGTGCAGTTCCTTGTGTAAAGTCCTGCGCACTAATGATATCCTTGGAGGTAGTTCCTACATAAACTCAATGCTACACGAGAACGTTCTGAATTAGTTTATAATAACATAGCTACATTATTACTCTTTTAAAATTATGTTATTATTTCCAGTGGGCACCCCCAAAATGAAGGCTGAAGAAAAGTAACTCGCAAGATCACTCTCTCGGCTGATTTCAGCAGGTACCTGAGGCAGAGTTGTGAAAGAAAACATCTGTGCTTGTGTGAACAGTGTAAGGAGGAGTGCAATAATGTAAGAGCGACAATTATTACACAGGGAAAACTGCCCTAGCTGTCCTGGAACTCACTCTGTAGACCAGGCTGGCCTCGATTTTACAGAGATCCCTCTGCCTCTGCTGGAATTAAAAGAGTGTGCCACCACTGCCCAGTAATTTCTTTCATCTGTAGTTACATGCATGTCAGGGGAGATGTGTATGTGTGAGTGTGGGTGCCCTTGGAAGCTAGAAAAGGGTTTGGATCCCCTGGAAGCTGTAGGGAGAGCTTCTGGATATGGGTGCTGGGAACTGAATTTTGGTCCTTTTCAAGAGCCATCTTCCTACCCCATCATTTTTTAAAATGTTATCATCATCATAATCATCATCATCATCATTTGTTTTACTTTAGCCAGGGTTTCTCATTGTAGCCCTGGCTGCTCTGGGATTTCGCTCTGTAGACTAGGCTGGCCTCCAACTCAGAGATCTGCCTGCCTCCTAAATTCTGGGATTAAAGGCATTCACACCACCACCAGGCTTGGAATCTGTGTTTTAAATGGTGCTTTTTTAAAAAAAGATTTATTTATTTTATTATGTGTATGTCTGCACACCAGGACACCAGATTTCATTACAGACTGTTGTGAGTCACCATGTGGTTGATGGGAATTGAACTCAGGACCTCTGTAAGAGCAGCCAGTGCTCTTATCTCTGGGCCATCTCTCGAGCTCCTAAACTGAACTTTTCTTAACAGTTAGACCTTCCCAGGGTGAGCTGACAAAGTATCCCTCGTGCAGTAGAAACTTTCCTAGGCCTCCTCTAGGAATCCTGCTGATTGGGATTAAAGGTTACAAGAGCACAAAAGAAAAGCAAAAACCCCTTTTACCGATACTATGATTTCAATAACTTCTTTAATATTTTGCTAAAACTGTCCTTGGATGTTGCCCTGGCTGCTTTTTCTCAGCTCGTCATGTATCTAAGCAAATATGTCAAAATAAATAATTTGGTCAGGATGTAGTGCTGGGAGTGGGCTCAGAACCTTCACACGATGGCTGCACACCCAGCTCTCTCCTGTCTCAAGCTTGGCTAACTTTTATAAGAACGACAGCCTCCAGAAGCGTTCCAAACTTACTTTGTTCTACTCTATTGTAAAGTTACTTCAGGTTGATATAAAGACCCGAGGCACACAATGTCCTGGGTATCAGAGAGGTTGGTCCTTCCCCTCTGTTCAGGGGGAGGCATAACTGTCCAAATATGTAGTTAAAGAGATAGTATACGTCACAGTATGAAACAGACCTAAGACACTGCATAATAATACAGGACATAGCCGGGCGGTGGTGGCGCACGCCTTTAATCCCAGCACTCGGGAGGCAGAGGCAGGCGGATCTCTGTGAGTTCGAGACCAGCCTGGTCTACAAGAGCTAGTTCCAGGACAGGCTCCAAAACCACAGAGAAACCCTGTCTCAAAACACCAAAAAAAAAATTATAATAATACAGGACATACCAGCAATGTCAGGTTTAGAACCTCTGCCTTCCCCCTCCACCCCACCTCCACATTTATATAGAGCCAAAAGCTAACACAACTCCTAAGCTGGGGGTTCAAAAGCAGAGACTGCCGCTAGCATGAACTAACCACAGGAAAATAACATGCTGGTTAAATGTTTTAAAAAGGATCTCAACAGTTGGTGTCTACAGTTCACGGACTGATCTTTCAGTGACCTGTGGCCCAATTATGAATCTCTTCATGTTCACTTATGCTTTATGCCAAGAAGAAAACTATTAGTGGGGTTTCTAGTCGAGTTAAAGACAAAGGCAAAGAAAATGGAGAAAAAGCTTGCGGCACTTGGACCCTTTCTAAACAACTCTAGATCGTGATCAGGAAGGATGGGTAACTGGGAGGCAATGGGTGAGACCCACAGTGGGCCTTTGCCGCAACAGCAGCTAGGTTCCCCAGCCAGACGTGAGAAGACAACCTGGGCCACTTTAATGATCTCTAACCAATCTGAAGTCTGTAATGATGGTGGAGGTAATCAGAAGTAGATGCGGGCAGGGTAGGCGCAGAGAAGGCATTCAGAACTGAGGCCACAGAGAGGCCGCTGCAGGCCAAAGCTCGTTAAAGCAGAACCCAGTCAAGGCAGAGAGCACAGGGAGGGAAAGAGAAATAAGAGACCAGAGTGGACGCAGAGATGCCCACAAGACAAGCACACGAGGTGAAGACCACAGACTGCCGTACAATTTCAGCATAAATACATTTATATTATGTAAGATTAAACCAGAGCCTTTAGTTTGAAATTGTCTGTCTCAGCCTCGGCTTCCCACAACTACAACATAATTAGTGTGAGTGACCAAAGCCCTGGTTAGCAAGAAATTTGCATAAATATTACATGTTCTGAAAAAGTCATAGATGGCACATGGCTTTTCAAATGACTTTAACTCTCCTGCAAGGAGCCAGGAGCCCATCACGCTATATAGACTCTAACTTCAGTTGCTTATGAAGCCCAAGGCAGGCAAGTGGTGTGCTGAGAACAGTGGGTTGTATTTAAAAGGCTTATTGTAAATTTGCTTTGTTTTGTTTTTGAGACAGAGTCTAATATGCGGCTCTGGCTGACCCGGAACTATGCAGACTAGGTTGGCTTTGGATCACAGAAATTCACCCGCCTCCCAAGCCGTGGGATGAAAAGAATTGGTCATCATGTCTGGTTTGCACCCAAGTTTTTAAAACTTGAGGAGACATTACCCAAAGGGCTGAGAAGTTTCCTCTGAAGAAGAGGACCAGGCCTAATGCGCTCTGCTGCTTTGGAACCCAACCTTCCTTAGGAAGTCCAGACTAACCGCTACTGGAGCTTCTGCTCATCCCGGAGTCAAAACAGACTTTTTTTTTTTTTAAGTTACGATGTGGGAAAAGATTATACAGACACCATCACTATTGTTAAATAATCAATCAAGTGTGTTATAATGCACCTTTAATTTGATACTACAGAAAAGAGCAAGGGAAGGTCATATCTACTGCTAGGTTTGGCTTGCAATTCTTTAAAAAAGCAAAATAGCTGGCAGACATTAACAACAATAAGAAAAAAAAAACAATCAAGAGGCGATGCACATAAACCCCTAGATTTCAGGTCACTCTTGAAATGCATGACAATCACACGCCACTGCATGGGGACAGTCAGGCAGGAATAGGATGTTCCGCCTACATGCTTTGGAAAAAAACAATCCAGATTCTCCTAGTGGTGGCCCATTGCTGCCAGCGTTCTGGATATTCTAGCTTGTAATCGCTTTCTAGGTTGAGGAGACCTGGAAATCCCATTCATTCACAAATAGCGGGATTTCTGTACGTAAGGACCCACGCTGTATTACGACTTCAGACTGTCCCCCGCTAGCTCCGTGTTTAGGTATGGTTACAGGCAGCCCTAACTGCACCCCCTTCTACTTGCCACATTCCCCCTTACCTTTTCTGTCCGGCTTGAGGTTCCTATCCACTGGGGGTGGTTCACAGTCAGCGACTGGAACTGGCCTCCGGGGAGGGGTCTTTGGGCTGGACCTGAAGCCCAAATGAGCAGGAGGAGGGACTTGCATCCCAAATGAAGAAAAATCGAAGGTCCCAGGGGTCATTGGCACATAATTTGGCTCCTGAGTTGGCTCCGTAAAGCTGCTGGATTGTCGTGGTGGCGAGTTGGGGTTCATGGGGACATAGTTTTCATCCGGCTCTTCGCCTGAGACACCGCCCACTGTCAACACAGTTTTGATTTTCTAAAACACACATACATTTCTCTTAATAAGCAAAGCCACTGTTGCACGTGAAGACACAGTTATCACATCTGCCCACACGGGGTCTATTGTTCGTTTCATTTCATGGTCTCAGAGTCTCGGGTACTAAGTATGAAGATTCAGACAGTGCTACCGTCAATACTTACAGACTGGCTATGGAAGCCTTCCAGGGAACTAGATCTATCACTTGGAAAGGTTCGTGGAATATCATAGCAGTCTTGAGAAACGGCATCTAAAATTAAGAAAAAACCCTGTCAGCTTTGGTTCCCACTTCGCCAGTCTGCAGGTGTTCCGCTCTTCATGCTTGTCCATGCACAAATTCGTCACCCTCGAAGGGTCACTCGTCACACAGGCTCTGGAACTAGCACATCAAACAAACACAGATGCTTGCCAATATCACGACCTGACTGACAGCAACCGAATGTCGAAGCCCGGCATGAGAAAAGTTATTGAAAGATGGAGAAAAGAAATGGTATCCATTTTGAGCCATCTTGAGCCTAACATTTCACTGACATAACTAGGCTATATAGCCTCTTTGGAAAGAGAGTTAGAAGGCCATGTGTGGTGGGTCATACCTACAACCCCAGCACTGAGGAGGCAGAGGCAGGAGATGAGGAGTTCAGGTCATTCTCAGCTACACAGGGAAATCAGGGCTACATGAGATTCTGTGGCAGGAAGAAAGGAAGGGAGGGAGGGGAAAGGGAGAATGGCAGAAAGGGAGGGGAGGGGAGAATGATAGGGAGGGAGGGAGGGGAGGGAAGGAAGGGAGAATGGCAGGAAGGGAAGAAGAAGGAAGGAGCAGAAATTTGAAATTGGCATCGGAAGACTGAACACATACTGATAAAAGTAACTTTATGGTATATTAATTCTTTGGCTTTTTTGCAACAGTTAGAAAACTCTACCACTGGCTCTGGCTCTAGGCAGTTTGGATGCTCACCTTACTAGACCTGGATGGAGGTGGGCGGTCCTTGGACTTCCCACAGGTCAGGGAACCCTGATTGCTCTTCGGGCTCATGAGGGAGGGGGACTTGATCAGGGGAGGGGGAGGGAAATGGGAGGCGGTGGCGGGGAGGAGGCAGAAATCCTTAATAAATAAATAAATTAAAAAAAAAAAGAAAGAAAACTCTACCACAAAACACAGAAATGCTAACGCACAGTTCTCAGGGCCTGTGTACCTACAGCAGTGCTTTTTAACTTTATAATTTTAAAAATCTTAGAGAAACAATGATTGTAGCACAAAACCAGACAGGTAGATCAATGAGCTAAGAAGGCCCAGATATAACCCCAGGCAGCTACAGCCCCCCCTCCCCCATGGTCTTTCACAACGATGCCAAAAATACACACAAGAAAACATAGTCTCTTCAACAAAGAGTGCTGGGGAAACTGGATATCCAATTGCAGAATAATGATACTGGATCCCAGTAGCTTATCCTGTAAAACTCAGCTCCCAGTGTATCAAAGGCTTTACTGTAAGACCTGAAACTCTGAAGTTGCTGGAGGAAAAAGAGGAGGAAAGACTGCTGGTGTGCCCGGAGGTAAGGACACTAAGTCCCAGCCTCTGTAGAGCAAAGGGAGAAGCTGATGAGTAAAGAGATGGCCTAGAGAGTGGGAGAAAGTCTTTGCCAGCTACACAACTGATAGAGGACTCATTCCAAGAATAAACTCAAAAACAAACAAACCAACAACAAGAACAAAAGACCTAGCCCAGCAGTTCTCAACCTGGGGTGGGGCGGGTCTCCATCGATCCCTTTAAGGGGGTCTGCTAAGACCATTGGAAAACACGGATACTTGTATTATGGTCCTTAACAGTAGCAAGATTACAATTATGAAGTAGCATCGAAGATAATTTTATGCTTGCCGTGTGTGGGGGGAGGGCGGTGTCACGCAACATGAGAAACTGTATTAAATGGTGGCAACATTAGGAAGGTGGAGGGCCACTCACCTAGTCAATAAACGAGCTAATTAAAGGAAGATCCAATACACAAAGAATGGGATACAAATGGCCATTAACACACAAAACCCTGTTTAGCCTCACTAGCTGTCAGAGAAATGCAAATTAAAACTATACTGAGATTCCTCCTTACCCCAGTCAGAATGCTGGTCACTAAACAAAAATAAACAAAAAGCAACTAAAAAGTGCTGGCAAGGATGAGGACAAAAGAGGGCTTTAAAATGTTGCTGGTGGGAACTTAACCAGAGCAGCTACTGTGGAAGCCAGTATGGAGGTTTCCGAAGAACAGAAGTCAGTCAAACTACAGGTACTGTGTGCGCAGCTCCACCACTCCCGAGTGTTCAGGGTGATGCATCCGAGACCTGCACATCAGAGTGTTCCCTGCAGCCCTGCTCACAACAGCCAGGCTAAGCGTCCACCAGCAGGGGAATGGACAGGAAAGTGTGACACACACACACACACACACACACACACACACACACACACGGCACTCCAGCCATGAAGAAGTTGGCTCAGCGAATAAAGCCTGAGGACCTGAGTTATTCTCTTGGACTCCATGGCAGAAGGAGAGAAGTGGCTCCTGAATGTTGTCCTCTGCCCTCCTACACATCATAAATGAATAAACAAAGGCAATCCCCCCCACCAAAACACCTGAATGAACATGTAAGAACATGGATGCAAGTTGAGATAATTATATTAGAGAAATTATACAAATCTCATAAAAACAAATGTGTTTTATGGTCACTAGATTTTATATTGACATACAAAATTGTACGTAACATGAAAGCAGAAACAAAACTCTCTAGGAGATTAAGGGAAACAACAGGAACAGGGAGAAGGGAGGAAAGAAAGGACATGAGGACAATATGCTCAACACACGGCATTCAACTGTACCAAAACTTAAGACTCTTGGAGAATAAGCCAGACATGGTCCCCACTCCCAAAGTCTCCAGTTTGTGTTCACAAGCTCTACAAGATGGAATAAGACAAGCACCCCACAGTCAGTCAGCAAAGATGGACAGGGAGGACACTCAGTGCTCTAAAGATTGAAAAGCAGGAAGAGCATAATGGAAAACCCAAGAGAACTGACACAGAAGGGGCCATGTGATGGAGGAAGGTCATTGGCTAATAAAGAAACTGCCTTGGCCCATTTTATTGGCTAGAACATAGGTGGGTGGAGTAAACAGAACAGAATGCTGGGAGGAAGAGGAAGTGAGCTCAGAGACGCCATGCTCCCCTCTCCCGGGCAGACGCGATAGCTCTGCTCTCTGAGGCACACGTGATGAAGCTCTGACCCAGGATGGACGTAGGCTGAATCTTTCCCGGTAAGACCGGTGCTACACAGTTTATTAGAGATGGGTTGACCGGGATATCAGAATTAGCCAGTAAGGGCTAGAGCTAATGGGCCAAGTGGTGTTTAAAAGAATACAATTTGTGTGTTGTTATTTTGGGTAAAGCTAGCCGGTGGCGGGAACTGGGTGGCAGAATGCAACCCGCAGCTCCTACCACAAAAGCCATGATGGCACATGGTCACAGGCAAGAACATAGCCCACTTCTGCAGAAGTCCCAGAAGGTAGCAGGCATATGGCTATACATTTCCAGGCATTAGATGATCCAGGTCTTTTCTAACTGAGCAGGCAGGCAGGCAGACAGACAGACACACTCTTCGGGGATGTACTGACTCTGACATCATGGATATATGTATGGGGGCCAGGGCTACAGAAGAAGAGAGATAAATACCCTTTAACACCACACTACACAGAAAGGAGCAATTACCAAGAAAAACAGGTTTTCCTGCATGTACAAGTATGTGTCTGAACGAATGTGGTATATGTGCACATGTGCATGTGGGTTCATTTGCCTGTGTGCCTTCCCAGTGA